>NW_027043118.1:0-52615 GCF_036013475.1 Columba livia
TAAAGGGGAAAGAAAGCCCAAAGAAAGGGGAAAGAAAGGGGAAAGAAAGCCCAAAGAAAGCCCAAAGAAAGTGGAGAGAAAGGGGAAAGAAAGCCAAAGAAAGCCCAATGAAAGCCCAAGGAAAGCCCAAAGAAAGGGGAAAGAAAGCCCAAAGAAAGGGGAATGACAGCCCAAAGAAAGGGGAAAGAAAGCCCAAAGAAAGGGGAAAGAAAGCCCAAAGAAAGGTGAAAGAAAGCCCAAAGAAAGGGGAAAGAAAGCCCAAGAAAGCCCAAAGAAAGCCCAAAGAAAGTGGAAAGAAAGGGGAAAAAAGCCAAAAGAAAGCCCAAAGAAAGCCCAAGGAAAGCCCAAAGAAAGGGGAAAGAAAGCCCAAAGAAAGGGGAAGGAAAGCCCAAAGAAATCCCAAAGAAAGCCGAAAGAAAGCTCACAGAAAGGGGGAAAGAAAGCCCAAAGAAAGGGGAAAGAAAGCCCAAAGAAAGCCCAAAGAAAGCCCAAAGAAAGTGGAAAGAAAGCCAAAGAGAGCCAAAGAAAGAGGAAAGAAAGGGGAAAGAAAGCCCAAAGAAAGGGGAAAGAAAGCCCAAAGAGAGCCCAAAGAAAGAGGAAAGAAAGGGGAAAGAAATCCCAAAGAAAGGGGAAAGAAAGCCAAAGAAAGCCCAAAGAAAGTCCAAAGAAAGCCCACAGAAGGGGAAAGAAAGCCCAAAGAAAGGGGAAAGAAAGCCCAAAGAAAGCCCAAAGAAAGTCCAAAGAAGCCCAAAGAAAGCCAAAGAAAGGCCAAGAAAGGGGAAAGAAAGCCCAAAGAAAGTGGAAAGAAAGCCCAAAGAAAGCCCAAAGAAAGGGGAAAGAAAGCCCAAAGAAAGCCCAAAGAAAGGGGAAAGAAAGCACAAGAAAGTGGAAAGAAAGCCCAAAGAAAGCCCAAAGAAAGGGGAAAGAAAGCCCAAAGAAAGGGGAAAGAAAGCCCAAAGAAAGCCCAAAGAAAGTGGAAAGAAAGGGGAAAGAAAGCCAAAGAAAGCCCAAGGAAAGCCCAAAGAAAGGGGAAAGAAAGCCCAAAGAAACCCCAAAGAAAGGGGAAAGAAAGCCCAAAGAAAGGGGAAAGAAAGCCCAAAGAAAGGGGAAAGAAAGCCCAAAGAAAGGGGAAAGAAAGCCCAAAGAAAGGAGAAGAAAGCCCAAAGAAAGCCCAAAGAAAGGGGAAAGAAAGGGGAAAGAAAGCCCAAAGAAAGCCCAAAGAAAGGGGAAAGAAAGCTCAAAGAAAACCCACAGAAAGGGGGAAAGAAAGCCCAAAGAAAGGGGAAAGAAAGCCCAAAGAAAGGGGAAAGAAAGCCCAAAGAAAGGGGGAAAGAAAGCCCAAAGAAAGGGGAAAGAAAGCTCAAAGAAAGCCCAAAGAAAGGGGAAAGAAAGCCAAAGAAAGGGGGAAAGAAAGCCAAAGAAAGGGGAAAGAAAGCCCAGAGAAAGGCCAAAGAAAGCCAAAGAAAGCCCAAAGAAAAGGGAAAGAAAGCCCAAAGAAAGGGGAAAGAAAGCCCAAAGAAAGGGGAATGACAGCCCAAAGAAAGGGGAAAGAAAGCCAAAAGAAAGCCCAAAGAAAGCCCAAAGAAAGCCCACAGAAAGTGGAAAGAAAGCCAAAGAAAGCCCAAAGAAAGCCCAAGGAAAGCCCAAAGAAAGGGGAAAGAAAGCCCAAAGAAAGGGGAAAGAAAGCCCAAAGAAAGGGGAAAGAAATCCCAAAGAAAGCCCAAAGAAATGGAAAAGAAAGCCCAAAGAAAGCCCAAAGAAAGGGGAAAGAAAGCCCAAAGAAAGGGGAAACAAAGCCCAAAGAAATGGGAAAGAAAGGGGAAAGAAAGCCCAAAGAAAGGGGAAAGAAAGGGGAAAGAAAGGGGAAAGAAAGCCCAAAGAAAGCCCAAGGAAATCCCAAAGAAAGGGGAAAGAAAGCCCAAAGAAAGCCCAAAGAAAGGGGAAAGAAAGCCCTAAGAAAGGGGAATGACAGCCCAAAGAAAGGGGAAAGAAAGCCCAAAGAAAGGGGAAAGAAAGCCCAAAGAAAGGGGAAAGAAAGCCCAAAGAAAGGGGAAAGAAATCTCAAAGAAAGCCCAAAGAAAGGGGAAAGAGAGCCCAAAGAAAGGGAAAAGAAAGCCCAAAGAAAGGGGAAAGAAAGCCCAAAGAAAGGGGAAAGAAAGCCAAAGAAAGCGGAAAGAAAGCCCAAAGAAAGCCAAAATAAAGGGGAAAGAAAGCCCAAAGAAAGCCCAAACAAAGGGGAAAGAAAGCCCAAAGAAAGGGGAAAGAAAGCCCAAAGAAAGGGGAAAGAAAGCCCAAAGAAAGGGGAAAGAAAGCCCAAAGAAAGGGGAAAGAAGCCCAAAGAAAGCCCAAACAAAGGGGAAAGAAAGCCCAAAGAAAGGGGAAAGAAAGCCCAGAGAAAGCCCAAAGAAAGCCCAAGGAAAGCCCAAAGAAAAGGGAAAGAAAGCCCAAAGAAAGGGGAAAGAATACCCAAAGAAAGGGGAAAGACAGCCCAAAGAAAGGGGAAAGAAAGCCCAAAGAAAGGGGAAAGAAAGCCCAAAGAAAGAGGAAAGAAAGCCCGAAAAAAGCCCAAAGAAAGCCCAAAGAAAGCCCAAAGAAATCCCAAACAAAGGGGAAAGAAATCCCGAAGAAAGCCCAAAGAAAGCCCAAAGAAAGCCCAAAGAAAGCCCAATCAAAGGGGAAAGAAAGCCCAAAGAAAGGGGAAAGAAAGCCCAGAGAAAGGGAAAACAAAGCCCAAAGAAAGGGGAAAAAAAGCCCAAAGAAAGGGGAAGAAAGCCCAAAGAAAGCCCAAGGAAAGCCCAAAGAAAGTGGAAAGAAAGGGGAAAGAAAACCCAAAGAAAGCCCAAAGAAAGCCAAGAAAAGCCCAAAGAAAGGGGAAAGAAAGCCCAAAGAAAGGGGAAAGAAAGCCAAAGAAAGGGGAAAGAAAGCCCAAAGAAAGCCCAAAGAAAGCCCAAAGAAAGCCCAAGAAAAGCCCAAAGAAAGGGGAAAGAAAGCCCACAGAAAGGGGAAAGAAAGCCAAAGAAAGGGGAAAGAAAGCCCAAAGAAAGCCCAAAGAAAGCCAAAGAAAGCCCAAATAAAGCCCAAAGAAAGCCCAAAGAAAGCCCAAAGGAAGGGGAAAGAAAGCCCAAAGAAAGGGGAATGACAGCCCAAAGAAAGGGGAAAGAAAGCCCAAAGAAAGCCCAAAGAATTGGGAAAGAAAGGGGAAAGAAAGCCCAAAGAAAGGGGAAAGAAAGGGGAAAGAAAGCCCAAAGAAAGCCCAAAGAAAGTGGAGAGAAAGGGGAAAGAAAGCCCAAAGAAAGCCCAATGAAAGCCCAAGGAAAGCCCAAAGAAAGGGGAAAGAAAGCCCAAAGAAAGGGGAATGACAGCCCAAAGAAAGGGGAAAGAAAGCCCAAAGAAAGGGGAAAGAAAGCCCAAAGAAAGGTGAAAGAAAGCCCAAAGAAAGGGGAAAGAAAGCCCAAGAAAGCCCAAAGAAAGCCCAAAGAAAGTGGAAAGAAAGGGGAAAAAGCCAAAAGAAAGCCCAAAGAAAGCCCAAGGAAAGCCCAAAGAAAGGGGAAAGAAAGCCCAAAGAAAGGGGAAGGAAAGCCCAAAGAAATCCCAAAGAAAGCCGAAAGAAAGCTCACAGAAAGGGGAAAGAAAGCCCAAAGAAAGGGGAAAGAAAGCCCAAAGAAAGCCCAAAGAAAGCCCAAAGAAAGCCCAAATAAAGGGGAAAGAAAGGGGAAAGAAAGCCCAAAGAAAGGGGAAAGAAAGCCCAAAGAGAGCCCAAAGAAAGAGGAAAGAAAGGGGAAAGAAATCCCAAAGAAAGGGGAAAGAAAGCCCAAAGAAAGCCCAAAGAAAGTCCAAAGAAAGCCCACAGAAAGGGGAAAGAAAGCCCAAAGAAAGGGGAAAGAAAGCCCAAAGAAAGCCCAAAGAAAGTCCAAAGAAAGCCAAAGAAAGCCCAAAGAAAGGCCAAAGAAAGGGGAAAGAAAGCCCAAAGAAAGTGGAAAGAAAGCCCAAAGAAAGCCCAAAGAAAGGGGAAAGAAAGCCCAAAGAAAGCCCAAAGAAAGGGGAAAGAAAGCACAAAGAAAGTGGAAAGAAAGCCCAAAGAAAGCCCAAAGAAAGGGGAAAGAAAGCCCAAGAAAGGGGAAAGAAAGCCCAAAGAAAGCCCAAAGAAAGTGGAAAGAAAGGGGAAAGAAAGCCCAAAGAAAGCCCAAGGAAAGCCCAAAGAAAGGGGAAAGAAAGCCCAAAGAAACCCCAAAGAAAGGGGAAAGAAAGCCCAAAGAAAGGGGAAAGAAAGCCCAAAGAAAGGGGAAAGAAAGCCCAAAGAAAGGGGAAAGAAAGCCCAAAGAAAGGGAGAAGAAAGCCCAAAGAAAGCCCAAAGAAAGGGGAAAGAAAGGGGAAAGAAAGCCCAAAGAAAGCCCAAAGAAAGGGGAAAGAAAGCTCAAAGAAAACCCACAGAAAGGGGAAAGAAAGCCCAAAGAAAGGGGAAAGAAAGCCCAAAGAAAGGGGAAAGAAAGCCCAAAGAAAGGGGAAAGAAAGCCCAAAGAAAGGGGAAAGAAAGCTCAAAGAAAGCCCAAAGAAAGGGGAAAGAAAGCCCAAAGAAAGGGGAAAGAAAGCCCAAAGAAAGGGGGAAAGAAAGCCCAGAGAAAGGCCAAAGAAAGCCCAAAGAAAGCCCAAAGAAAAGGGAAGAAAGCCCAAAGAAAGGGGAAAGAAAGCCCAAAGAAAGGGGAATGACAGCCCAAAGAAAGGGGAAAGAAAGCCAAAAGAAAGCCAAAGAAAGCCCAAAGAAAGCCCACAGAAAGTGGAAAGAAAGCCCAAAGAAAGCCAAAGAAAGCCCAAGGAAAGCCCAAAGAAAGGGGAAAGAAAGCCCAAAGAAAGGGGAAAGAAAGCCCAAGAAAGGGGAAAGAAATCCCAAAGAAAGCCCAAAGAAATGGAAAAGAAAGCCCAAAGAAAGCCCAAAGAAAGGGGAAAGAAAGCCCAAAGAAAGGGGAAACAAAGCCCAAAGAAATGGGAAAGAAAGGGGAAAGAAAGCCCAAAGAAAGGGGAAAGAAAGGGGAAAGAAAGGGGAAAGAAAGCCCAAAGAAAGCCCAAGGAAATCCCAAAGAAAGGGGAAAGAAAGCCCAAAGAAAGCCCAAAGAAAGGGGAAAGAAAGCCCAAAGAAAGGGGAATGACAGCCCAAAGAAAGGGGAAAGAAAGCCCAAAGAAAGGGGAAAGAAAGCCCAAGAAAGGGGAAAGAAAGCCCAAAGAAAGGGGGAAAGAAATCTCAAAGAAAGCCCAAAGAAAGGGGGAAAGAGAGCCCAAAGAAAGGGAAAAGAAAGCCAAAGAAAGGGGAAAGAAAGCCCAAAGAAAGGGGAAAGAAAGCCCAAAGAAAGCGGAAAGAAAGCCCAAAGAAAGCCAAAATAAAGGGGAAAGAAAGCCCAAAGAAAGCCCAAACAAAGGGGAAAGAAAGCCCAAAGAAAGGGGAAAGAAAGCCCAAAGAAAGGGGAAAGAAAGCCCAAAGAAAGGGGAAAGAAAGCCCAAAGAAAGGGGAAAGAAGCCCAAAGAAAGCCCAAACAAAGGGGAAAGAAAGCCCAAAGAAAGGGGAAAGAAAGCCCAGAGAAAGCCCAAAGAAAGCCCAAGGAAAGCCCAAAGAAAAGGGAAAGAAAGCCCAAAGAAAGGGGAAAGAATACCCAAAGAAAGGGGAAAGACAGCCCAAAGAAAGGGGAAAGAAAGCCCAAAGAAAGGGGAAAGAAAGCCCAAAGAAAGAGGAAAGAAAGCCCGAAAAAAGCCAAAGAAAGCCCAAAGAAAGCCCAAAGAAATCCCAAACAAAGGGGAAAGAAATCCCGAAGAAAGCCCAAAGAAAGCCCAAAGAAAGCCCAAAGAAAGCCCAATCAAAGGGGAAAGAAAGCCCAAAGAAAGGGGAAAGAAAGCCCAGAGAAAGGGAAAACAAAGCCCAAAGAAAGGGGAAAAAAAGCCCAAAGAAAGGGGAAAGAAAGCCCAAAGAAAGGTGAGAGAAAGCCCAAAGAAAACCCAAAGAAAGGGGAAAGAAAGCCCAAAGAAAGGGGATAGAAAGCCCAAAGAAAGTGGAAAGAAAGCCCAAAGAAAGCGGAAAGAAAGCCCAAAGAAAGCCCAAAGAAAGGGGAAAGAAAGCCCAAAGAAAGGGGAAACAAAGCCCAAAGAAAGTGGAAAGAAAGCCCAAAGAAAGCCCAAAGAAAGGGGAAAGAAAGCCCAAAGAAAGGGGAAAGAAAGCCCAAAGAAAGCCCAAAGAAAGGGGAAAGAAAGGGGAAAGAAAGCCCAAAGAAAGCCCAAAGAAAGGGGAAAGTAAGTGCAAAGAAATACCAAAGAAAGGGGAAAGAAAGCCCAAAGAAAGGGGAAAGAAAGCCCAAGAAAGCCCAAAGAAAGCCCAAAGAAAGCCCAAATAAAGCCCAAAGAAAGCCCAAAGAAAGCCAAAGAAAGCCCAAAGAAAGCCCAAAGAAAGGGGAAAGAAAGCCCAAAGAAAGGGGAATGACAGCCCTAAGAAAGCGCAAAGAAAGCCCAAAGAAAGCCCAAAGAAAGCCCAAAGAAAGGGGAAAGAAAGGGGAAAGAAAGCCCAAAGAAAGGGGAAAGAAAGGGGAAAGAAAGCCCAAAGAAAGCCCAAAGAAAGCCCAAAGAAAGTGGAAAGAAAGGGGAAAGAAAGCCCAAAGAAAGCCCAAAGAAAGCCCAAGGAAAGCCCAAAGAAAGGGGAAAGAAAGCCCAAAGAAAGGGGAATGACAGCCCAAAGAAAGGGGAAAGAAAGCCCAAAGAAAGGGGAAAGAAAGCCCAAAGAAAGGGGAAAGAAAGCCCAAAGAAAGGGAAAGAAAGCCAAGAAAGCCCAAAGAAAGCCCAAAGAAAGTGGAAAGAAAGGGGAAAGAAAGCCCAAAGAAAGCCCAAAGAAAGGGGAAAGAAAGCCCAAAGAAAGGGGAAAGAAAGCCCAAAGAAAGCCCAAATAAAGCCCAAAGAAAGCCCAAAGAAAGCCCAAAGAAAGCCCAAAGAAAGGGGAAAGAAAGCCCAAAGAAAGGGGAATGACAGCCCAAAGAAAGCCCAAAGAAAGCCCAAAGAAAGCCCAAAGAAATGGGAAAGAAAGGGGAAAGAAAGGGGAAAGAAAGCCCAAAGAAAGGGGAAAGAAAGGGGAAAGAAAGCCCAAAGAAAGCCCAAAGAAAGCCCAAAGAAAGTGGAAAGAAAGGGGAAAGAAAGCCCAAAGGAAGCCCAAAGAAAGCCCAAGGAAAGCCCAAAGAAAGGGGAAAGAAAGCCCAAAGAAAGGGGAATGACAGCCAAAAGAAAGGGGGAAAGAAAGCCCAAAGAAAGGGGAAAGAAAGCCCAAAAAAAGGGGAAAGAAAGCCCAAAGAAAGGGGAAAGAAAGCCCAAAGAAAGCCCAAAGAAAGCCCAAAGAAAGCGGAAAGAAAGGGGAAAGAAAGCCCAAAGAAAGCACAAAGAAAGCCCAAGGAAAGCCCAAAGAAAGGGGAAAGAAAGCCCAAAGAAAGGGGAAAGAAAGCCCAAAGAAATCCCAAGAAAGCCCAAAGAAAGCTCACAGAAAGGGGAAAGAAAGCCCAAAGAAAGGGGAAAGAAAGACCAAAGAAAGCCCAAAGAAAGCCCAAATAAAGGGGAAAGAAAGGGGAAGGAAAGCCCAAGGAAAGGGGAAAGAAAGCAAAAGAGAGAGCCCAAGGAAAGGGGGAAAGAAAGGGGAAAGAAAGCCCAAAGAAAGGGGAAAGAAAGCCCAAAGAAAGGGGAAAGAAAGCCAAAGAAAGGGGAAAGAAAGGGGAAAGAAAGCCAAAAGAAAGGGGAAAGAAAGGGGAAAGAAAGCCCAAAGAAAGCCCAAAGAAAGGGGAAAGAAGCCCAAAGAAAGCCCAAACAAAGGGGAAAGAAAGCCCAAAGAAAGGGGAAAGAAAGCCCAGAGAAAGCCCAAAGAAAGCCCAAGGAAAGCCCAAAGAAAAGGGAAAGAAAGCCCAAAGAAAGGGGAAAGAATACCCAAAGAAAGGGGAAAGACAGCCCAAAGAAAGGGGAAAGAAAGCCCAAAGAAAGGGGAAAGAAAGCCCAAAGAAAGAGGAAAGAAAGCCCGAAAAAAGCCCAAAGAAAGCCCAAAGAAAGCCCAAAGAAATCCCAAACAAAGGGGAAAGAAATCCCGAAGAAAGCCCAAAGAAAGCCCAAAGAAAGCCCAAAGAAAGCCCAATCAAAGGGGAAGAAAGCCCAAAGAAAGGGGAAAGAAAGCCCAGAGAAAGGGAAAACAAAGCCCAAAGAAAGGGGAAAAAAAGCCCAAAGAAAGGGGAAAGAAAGCCCAAAGAAAGCCCAAGGAAAGCCAAAGAAAGTGGAAAGAAAGGGGAAAGAAAACCCAAAGAAAGCCCAAAGAAAGCCCAAGAAAAGCCCAAAGAAGGGGAAAGAAAGCCCAAAGAAAGGGGAAAGAAAGCCCAAAGAAAGGGGAAAGAAAGCCAAAGAAAGCCCAAAGAAAGCCCAAAGAAAGCCCAAGAAAAGCCCAAAGAAAGGGGAAAGAAAGCCCACAGAAAGGGGAAGAAAGCCCAAAGAAAGGGGAAAGAAAGCCAAAGAAAGCCCAAAGAAAGCCCAAAGAAAGCCCAAATAAAGCCCAAAGAAAGCCCAAAGAAAGCCCAAAGGAAGGGGAAAGAAAGCCCAAAGAAAGGGGAATGACAGCCCAAAGAAAGGGGAAAGAAAGCCCAAAGAAAGCCCAAAGAATTGGGAAAGAAAGGGGAAAGAAAGCCCAAAGAAAGGGGAAAGAAAGGGGAAAGAAAGCCCAAAGAAAGCCCAAAGAAAGTGGAGAGAAAGGGGAAAGAAAGCCCAAAGAAAGCCCAATGAAAGCCCAAGGAAAGCCCAAAGAAAGGGGAAAGAAAGCCCAAAGAAAGGGGAATGACAGCCCAAAGAAAGGGGAAAGAAAGCCCAAAGAAAGGGGAAAGAAAGCCCAAAGAAAGGTGAAAGAAAGCCCAAAGAAAGGGGAAAGAAAGCCAAGAAAGCCCAAAGAAAGCCCAAAGAAAGTGGAAAGAAAGGGGAAAAAAGCCAAAAGAAAGCCCAAAGAAAGCCCAAGGAAAGCCCAAAGAAAGGGGAAAGAAAGCCCAAAGAAAGGGGAAGGAAAGCCCAAAGAAATCCCAAAGAAAGCCGAAAGAAAGCTCACAGAAAGGGGAAAGAAAGCCCAAAGAAAGGGGAAAGAAAGCCCAAAGAAAGCCCAAAGAAAGCCCAAAGAAAGCCAAATAAAGGGGAAAGAAAGGGGAAAGAAAGCCCAAAGAAAGGGGAAAGAAAGCCCAAAGAGAGCCCAAAGAAAGAGGAAAGAAAGGGGAAAGAAATCCCAAAGAAAGGGGAAAGAAAGCCCAAAGAAAGCCCAAAGAAAGTCCAAAGAAAGCCCACAGAAAGGGGAAAGAAAGCCCAAAGAAAGGGGAAAGAAAGCCCAAAGAAAGCCCAAAGAAAGTCCAAAGAAAGCCCAAAGAAAGCCCAAAGAAAGGCCAAAGAAAGGGGAAAGAAAGCCCAAAGAAAGTGGAAAGAAAGCCCAAAGAAAGCCCAAAGAAAGGGGAAAGAAAGCCCAAAGAAAGCCCAAAGAAAGGGGAAAGAAAGCACAAAGAAAGTGGAAAGAAAGCCCAAAGAAAGCCCAAAGAAAGGGAAAGAAAGCCCAAAGAAAGGGGAAAGAAAGCCCAAAGAAAGCCCAAAGAAAGTGGAAAGAAAGGGGAAAGAAAGCCCAAAGAAAGCCCAAGGAAAGCCCAAAGAAAGGGGAAAGAAAGCCCAAAGAAACCCCAAAGAAAGGGGAAAGAAAGCCCAAAGAAAGGGGAAAGAAAGCCCAAAGAAAGGGGAAAGAAAGCCCCAAAGAAAGGGGAAGAAAGCCCCAAAGAAAGGGAGAAGAAAGCCCAAAGAAAGCCCAAAGAAAGGGGAAAGAAAGGGGAAAGAAAGCCCAAAGAAAGCCCAAAGAAAGGGGAAAGAAAGCTCAAAGAAAACCCACAGAAAGGGGAAAGAAAGCCCAAAGAAAGGGGAAAGAAAGCCCAAAGAAAGGGGAAAGAAAGCCCAAAGAAAGGGGAAAGAAAGCCCAAAGAAAGGGGAAAGAAAGCTCAAAGAAAGCCCAAAGAAAGGGGAAAGAAAGCCCAAAGAAAGGGGAAAGAAAGCCCAAAGAAAGGGGAAAGAAAGCCCAGAGAAAGGCCAAAGAAAGCCCAAAGAAAGCCCAAAGAAAGGGAAAGAAAGCCCAAAGAAAGGGGAAAGAAAGCCAAAGAAAGGGGAATGACAGCCCAAAGAAAGGGGAAAGAAAGCCAAAAGAAAGCCCAAAGAAAGCCCAAAGAAAGCCCACAGAAAGTGGAAAGAAAGCCCAAAGAAAGCCCAAAGAAAGCCCAAGGAAAGCCCAAAGAAAGGGGAAAGAAAGCCCAAAGAAAGGGGAAAGAAAGCCCAAAGAAAGGGGAAAGAAATCCCAAAGAAAGCCCAAAGAAATGGAAAGAAAGCCCAAAGAAAGCCCAAAGAAAGGGGAAAGAAAGCCCAAAGAAAGGGGAAACAAAGCCCAAAGAAATGGGAAAGAAAGGGGAAAGAAAGCCCAAAGAAAGGGGAAAGAAAGGGGAAAGAAAGGGGAAAGAAAGCCCAAAGAAAGCCCAAGGAAATCCCAAAGAAAGGGGAAAGAAAGCCCAAAGAAAGCCCAAAGAAAGGGGAAAGAAAGCCCAAAGAAAGGGGAATGACAGCCCAAAGAAAGGGGAAAGAAAGCCCAAAGAAAGGGGAAAGAAAGCCCAAAGAAAGGGGAAAGAAAGCCCAAAGAAAGGGGAAAGAAATCTCAAAGAAAGCCCAAAGAAAGGGGAAAGAGAGCCCAAAGAAAGGGAAAAGAAAGCCCAAAGAAAGGGGGAAAGAAAGCCCAAAGAAAGGGAAAGAAAGCCCAAAGAAAGCGGAAAGAAAGCCCAAGAAAGCCAAAATAAAGGGGAAAGAAAGCCCAAAGAAAGCCCAAACAAAGGGGAAAGAAAGCCCAAAGAAAGGGGAAAGAAAGCCCAAAGAAAGGGGAAAGAAAGCCCAAAGAAAGGGGAAAGAAAGCCCAAAGAAAGGGGAAAGAAGCCCAAAGAAAGCCCAAACAAAGGGGAAGAAAGCCCAAAGAAAGGGGAAAGAAAGCCCCAGAGAAAGCCCAAAGAAAGCCCAAGGAAAGCCCAAGAAAAGGGAAAGAAAGCCCAAAGAAAGGGGAAAGAATACCCAAAGAAAGGGGAAAGACAGCCCAAAGAAAGGGGAAAGAAAGCCCAAAGAAAGGGGAAAGAAAGCCCAAAGAAAGAGGAAAGAAAGCCCGAAAAAAGCCCAAGAAAGCCCAAAGAAAGCCCAAAGAAATCCCAAACAAAGGGGAAAGAAATCCCGAAGAAAGCCCAAAGAAAGCCCAAAGAAAGCCCAAAGAAAGCCCAATCAAAGGGGAAAGAAAGCCCAAGAAAGGGGAAAGAAAAGCCAGAGAAAGGGAAAACAAAGCCCAAAGAAAGGGGAAAAAAAGCCCAAAGAAAGGGGAAAGAAAGCCCAAAGAAAGGTGAGAGAAAGCCCAAAGAAAACCCAAAGAAAGGGGAAAGAAAGCCCAAAGAAAGGGGATAGAAAGCCCAAAGAAAGTGGAAAGAAAGCCCAAAGAAAGCGGAAAGAAAGCCCAAAGAAAGCCCAAAGAAAGGGGAAAGAAAGCCCAAAGAAAGGGGAAACAAAGCCCAAAGAAAGTGGAAAGAAAGCCCAAAGAAAGCCCAAAGAAAGGGGAAAGAAAGCCCAAAGAAAGGGGAAAGAAAGCCCAAAGAAAGCCCAAGAAAGGGGAAAGAAAGGGGAAAGAAAGCCCAAAGAAAGCCCAAAGAAAGGGGAAAGTAAGTGCAAAGAAATACCAAAGAAAGGGGAAAGAAAGCCCAAAGAAAGGGGAAAGAAAGCCCAAAGAAAGCCCAAAGAAAGCCCAAAGAAAGCCCAAATAAAGCCCAAAGAAAGCCCAAAGAAAGCCCAAAGAAAGCCCAAAGAAAGCCCAAAGAAAGGGGAAAGAAAGCCAAAGAAAGGGGAATGACAGCCCTAAGAAAGCGCAAAGAAAGCCCAAAGAAAGCCCAAAGAAAGCCCAAAGAAAGGGGAAAGAAAGGGGAAAGAAAGCCCAAAGAAAGGGGAAAGAAAGGGGAAAGAAAGCCCAAAGAAAGCCCAAAGAAAGCCCAAGAAAGTGGAAAGAAAGGGGAAAGAAAGCCCAAAGAAAGCCCAAAGAAAGCCCAAGGAAAGCCCAAAGAAAGGGGAAAGAAAGCCCAAAGAAAGGGGAATGACAGCCCAAAGAAAGGGGAAAGAAAGCCCAAAGAAAGGGGAAAGAAAGCCCAAAGAAAGGGGAAAGAAAGCCCAAAGAAAGGGGAAAGAAAGCCCAAGAAAGCCCAAAGAAAGCCCAAAGAAAGTGGAAAGAAAGGGGAAAGAAAGCCCAAAGAAAGCCCAAAGAAAGGGGAAAGAAAGCCCAAAGAAAGGGAAAGAAAGCCAAAGAAAGCCCAAATAAAGCCCAAAGAAAGCCCAAAGAAAGCCCAAAGAAAGCCCAAAGAAAGGGGAAAGAAAGCCCAAAGAAAGGGGAATGACAGCCCCAAAGAAAGCCCAAAGAAAGCCCAAAGAAAGCCCAAAGAAATGGGAAAGAAAGGGGAAAGAAAGGGAAAGAAAGCCCAAAGAAAGGGGAAAGAAAGGGGAAAGAAAGCCCAAAGAAAGCCCAAAGAAAGCCCAAAGAAAGTGGAAAGAAAGGGGAAAGAAAGCCCAAAGGAAGCCCAAAGAAAGCCCAAGGAAAGCCCAAAGAAAGGGGAAAGAAAGCCCAAAGAAAGGGAATGACAGCCAAAAGAAAGGGGAAAGAAAGCCCAAAGAAAGGGGAAAGAAAGCCCAAAAAAAGGGGAAAGAAAGCCCAAAGAAAGGGGAAAGAAAGCCCAAAGAAAGCCCAAAGAAAGCCCAAAGAAAGCGGAAAGAAAGGGGAAAGAAAGCCCAAAGAAAGCACAAAGAAAGCCCAAGGAAAGCCCAAAGAAAGGGGAAAGAAAGCCCAAAGAAAGGGGGAAAGAAAGCCCAAAGAAATCCCAAAGAAAGCCCAAAGAAAGCTCACAGAAAGGGGAAAGAAAGCCCAAAGAAAGGGGAAAGAAAGACCAAAGAAAGCCCAAAGAAAGCCCAAATAAAGGGGAAAGAAAGGGGAAGGAAAGCCCAAGGAAAGGGGAAAGAAAGCAAAAGAGAGAGCCCAAGGAAAGGGGAAAGAAAGGGAAAGAAAGCCCAAAGAAAGGGGAAAGAAAGCCCAAAGAAAGGGGAAAGAAAGCCCAAAGAAAGGGGAAAGAAAGGGGAAAGAAAGCCAAAAGAAAGGGGAAAGAAAGGGGAAAGAAAGCCCAAAGAAAGCCCAAAGAAAGGGGAAAGAAAGCCCAAAGAAACCCCAAATAAAGGTTAAAGAAAGCCCAAAGAAACCCCAAAGAAAGGGGAAAGAAAGCCCGAAGAAAGGGGAAAGAAAGCCCAAGGAAAGGGGAAAGAAAGCCCAAAGAAAGGGGAAATAAAGCCAAAGAAAGGGGAAAGAAAGCCCAAAGAAAGGGGAAAGAAAGCCCAGAGAAAGCCCAAAGAAAGGGGAAAGAAAGCCCAAAGAAAGGGGAAAGAAAGCCCAAAGAAAGGGGAAAGAAAGCCCAAAGAAAGCCCAAATAAAGCCCAAAGAAAGCCCAAAGAAAGCCCAAAGAAAGCCCAAAGAAAGGGGAAAGAAAGCCCAAAGAAAGGGGAATGACAGCCCAAAGAAAGCCCAAAGAAAGCCCAAAGAAAGCCCAAAGAAAGCCCAAAGAAAGGCAAAGAAAGGGGAAAGAAAGCCCAAAGAAAGTGGAAAGAAAGCCCAAAGAAAGCCCAAAGAAAGGGGAAAGAAAGCCCAAAGAAAGCCCAAAGAAAGGGGAAAGAAAGCACAAAGAAAGTGGAAAGAAAGCCCAAAGAAAGCCCAAATAAAGGGGAAAGAAAGGGGAAAGAAAGCCCAAAGAAAGGGGAAAGAAAGCCCAAAGAGAGCCCAAAGAAAGAGGAAAGAAAGGGGAAAGAAATCCCAAAGAAAGGGGAAAGAAAGCCCAAAGAAAGCCCAAAGAAAGTCCAAAGAAAGCCCACAGAAAGGGGAAAGAAAGCCCAAAGAAAGGGGAAAGAAAGCCCAAAGAAAGCCCAAAGAAAGTCCAAAGAAAGCCCAAAGAAAGCCCAAAGAAAGGCAAAGAAAGGGGAAAGAAAGCCCAAAGAAAGTGGAAAGAAAGCCCAAAGAAAGCCCAAAGAAAGGGGAAAGAAAGCCCAAAGAAAGCCAAAGAAAGGGGAAAGAAAGCACAAAGAAAGTGGAAAGAAAGCCCAAAGAAAGCCCAAAGAAAGGGGAAAGAAAGCCCAAAGAAAGGGGGAAAGAAAGCCCAAAGAAAGTGGAAAGAAAGGGGAAAGAAAGCCCAAAGAAAGCCCAAGGAAAGCCCAAAGAAAGGGGAAAGAAAGCCCAAAGAAACCCCAAAGAAAGGGGAAAGAAAGCCCAAAGAAAGGGGAAAGAAAGCCCAAAGAAAGGGGAAAGAAAGCCCAAAGAAAGGGGAAAAGAAAGCCCAAAGAAAGGGAGAAGAAAGCCCAAAGAAAGCCCAAAGAAAGGGGAAAGAAAGGGGAAAGAAAGCCCAAAGAAAGCCCAAAGAAAGGGGAAAGAAAGCTCAAAGAAAACCCACAGAAAGGGGAAAGAAAGCCCAAAGAAAGGGGAAAGAAAGCCCAAAGAAAGGGGAAAGAAAGCCCAAAGAAAGGGGAAAGAAAGCCCAAAGAAAGGGGAAAGAAAGCTCAAAGAAAGCCCAAAGAAAGGGGAAAGAAAGCCCAAAGAAAGGGGAAAGAAAGCCCAAAGAAAGGGGAAAGGAAAGCCCAGAGAAAGGCCAAAGAAAGCCCAAGAAAGCCCAAAGAAAAGGGAAAGAAAGCCCAAAGAAAGGGGAAAGAAAGCCCAAAGAAAGGGGAATGACAGCCCAAAGAAAGGGGAAAGAAAGCCAAAAGAAAGCCCAAAGAAAGCCCAAAGAAAGCCCACAGAAAGTGGAAAGAAAGCCCAAAGAAAGCCCAAAGAAAGCCCAAGGAAAGCCCAAAGAAAGGGGAAAGAAAGCCCAAAGAAAGGGGAAAGAAAGCCCAAAGAAAGGGGAAAGAAATCCCAAAGAAAGCCCAAAGAAATGGGAAAAGAAAGCCCAAAGAAAGCCCAAAGAAAGGGGAAAGAAAGCCCAAAGAAAAGGGGAAACAAAGCCCAAAGAAATGGGAAAGAAAGGGGAAAGAAAGCCCAAAGAAAGGGGAAAGAAAGGGGAAAGAAAGGGGAAAGAAAGCCAAAGAAAGCCCAAGGAAATCCCAAA
Organism: Columba livia; assembly: GCF_036013475.1. Taxonomy (NCBI): domain Eukaryota; kingdom Metazoa; phylum Chordata; class Aves; order Columbiformes; family Columbidae; genus Columba; species Columba livia. The sequence continues at coordinate 15,198 of NW_027043118.1, forward strand.
GAAAGGGAAAGAAAGCCCAAAGAAAGCCCAAAGAAAGGGGAAAGAAAGCCCAAAGAAAGGGGAATGACAGCCCAAAGAAAGGGGGAAAGAAAGCCCAAAGAAAGGGGAAAGAAAGCCCAAAGAAAGGGGAAAGAAAGCCCAAAGAAAGGGGAAAGAAATCTCAAAGAAAGCCCAAAGAAAGGGGAAAGAGAGCCCAAAGAAAGGGAAAAGAAAGCCCAAAGAAAGGGGAAAGAAAGCCCAAAGAAAGGGGAAAGAAAGCCCAAAGAAAGCGGAAAGAAAGCCCAAAGAAAGCCAAAATAAAGGGGAAAGAAAGCCCAAAGAAAGCCCAAACAAAGGGGAAAGAAAGCCCAAAGAAAGGGGAAAGAAAGCCCAAAGAAAGGGGAAAGAAAGCCCAAAGAAAGGGGAAAGAAAGCCCAAAGAAAGGGGAAAGAAGCCCAAAGAAAGCCCAAACAAAGGGGAAAGAAGCCCAAAGAAAGGGGAAAGAAAGCCCAGAGAAAGCCCAAGAAAGCCCAAGGAAAGCCCAAAGAAAAGGGAAAGAAAGCCCAAAGAAAGGGGAAAGAATACCCAAAGAAAGGGGAAAGACAGCCCAAAGAAAGGGGAAAGAAAGCCCAAAGAAAGGGGAAAGAAAGCCCAAAGAAAGAGGAAGAAAGCCCGAAAAAAGCCCAAAGAAAGCCAAAGAAAGCCCAAAGAAATCCCAAACAAAGGGGAAAGAAATCCCGAAGAAAGCCCAAAGAAAGCCCAAAGAAAGCCCAAAGAAAGCCCAATCAAAGGGGAAAGAAAGCCCAAAGAAAGGGGAAAGAAAGCCCAGAGAAAGGGAAAACAAAGCCCAAAGAAAGGGGAAAGAAAGCTCAAAGAAAGCCCAAAGAAAGGGGAAAGAAAGCCCAAAGAAAGGGGAAAGAAAGCCCAAAGAAAGGGGAAAGAAAGCCAGAGAAAGGCCAAAGAAAGCCCAAAGAAAGCCCAAAGAAAGGGAAAGAAAGCCCAAAGAAAGGGAAAGAAAGCCCAAAGAAAGGGGAATGACAGCCCAAAGAAAGGGGAAAGAAAGCCAAAAGAAAGCCCAAAGAAAGCCCAAAGAAAGCCCACAGAAAGTGGAAAGAAAGCCCAAAGAAAGCCCAAAGAAAGCCCAAGGAAAGCCCAAAGAAAGGGGAAAGAAAGCCCAAAGAAAGGGGAAAGAAAGCCCAAAGAAAGGGGAAAGAAATCCCAAAGAAAGCCCAAAGAAATGGAAAAGAAAGCCCAAAGAAAGCCCAAAGAAAGCCCAAAGAAAGGGGAAAGAAAGCCCAAAGAAAGGGGAAACAAAGCCAAAGAAATGGGAAAGAAAGGGGAAAGAAAGCCCAAAGAAAGGGGAAAGAAAGGGGGAAAGAAAGGGGAAAGAAAGCCCAAAGAAAGCCCAAGGAAATCCAAAGAAAGGGGAAAGAAAGCCCAAAGAAAGCCCAAAGAAAGGGGAAAGAAAGCCCAAAGAAAGGGGAATGACAGCCCAAAGAAAGGGGAAAGAAAGCCCAAAGAAAGGGGAAAGAAAGCCCAAAGAAAGGGGAAAGAAAGCCCAAAGAAAGGGGAAAGAAATCTCAAAGAAAGCCCAAAGAAAGGGGAAAGAGAGCCCAAAGAAAGGGAAAAGAAAGCCCAAAGAAAGGGGAAAGAAAGCCCAAAGAAAGGGGAAAGAAAGCCCAAAGAAAGCGGAAAGAAAGCCCAAAGAAAGCCAAAATAAAGGGGAAAGAAAGCCCAAAGAAAGCCCAAACAAAGGGGAAAGAAAGCCCAAAGAAAGGGGAAAGAAAGCCCAAAGAAAGGGGAAAGAAAGCCCAAAGAAAGGGGAAAGAAAGCCCAAAGAAAGGGGAAAGAAGCCCAAAGAAAGCCCAAACAAAGGGGAAAGAAAGCCCAAAGAAAGGGGAAAGAAAGCCCAGAGAAAGCCCAAAGAAAGCCCAAGGAAAGCCCAAAGAAAAGGGAAAGAAAGCCCAAAGAAAGGGGGAAAGAATACCCAAAGAAAGGGGAAAGACAGCCCAAAGAAAGGGGAAAGAAAGCCCAAAGAAAGGGGAAAGAAAGCCCAAAGAAAGAGGAAAGAAAGCCCGAAAAAAGCCCCAAAGAAAGCCCAAAGAAAGCCCAAAGAAATCCCAAACAAAGGGGAAAGAAATCCCGAAGAAAGCCCAAAGAAAGCCCAAAGAAAGCCCAAAGAAAGCCCAATCAAAGGGGAAAGAAAGCCCAAAGAAAGGGGAAAGAAAGCCCAGAGAAAGGGAAAACAAAGCCCAAAGAAAGGGGAAAAAAAAGCCCAAAGAAAGGGGAAAGAAAGCCCAAAGAAAGGTGAGAGAAAGCCCAAAGAAAACCCAAAGAAAGGGGAAAGAAAGCCCAAAGAAAGGGGATAGAAAGCCCAAAGAAAGTGGAAAGAAAGCCCCAAGAAAGCGGAAAGAAAGCCCAAAGAAAGCCCAAAGAAAGGGGAAAGAAAGCCCAAAGAAAGGGGAAACAAAGCCAAAGAAAGTGGAAAGAAAGCCCAAAGAAAGCCCAAAGAAAGGGGAAAGAAAGCCCAAAGAAAGGGGAAAGAAAGCCCAAAGAAAGCCCAAAGAAAGGGGAAAGAAAGGGGAAAGAAAGCCCAAAGAAAGCCCAAAGAAAGGGGAAAGTAAGTGCAAAGAAATACAAAGAAAGGGGAAAGAAAGCCCAAAGAAAGGGGAAAGAAAGCCAAAGAAAGCCCAAAGAAAGCCCAAAGAAAGCCAAATAAAGCCCAAAGAAAGCCCAAAGAAAGCCAAAGAAAGCCCAAAGAAAGCCCAAAGAAAGGGGAAAGAAAGCCCAAAGAAAGGGGAATGACAGCCCTAAGAAAGCGCAAAGAAAGCCCAAAGAAAGCCCAAAGAAAGCCCAAAGAAAGGGGAAAGAAAGGGGAAAGAAAGCCCAAAGAAAGGGGAAAGAAAGGGGAAAGAAAGCCCAAAGAAAGCCCAAAGAAAGCCCAAAGAAAGTGGAAAGAAAGGGGAAAGAAAGCCCAAAGAAAGCCCAAAGAAAGCCCAAGGAAAGCCCAAAGAAAGGGGAAAGAAAGCCCAAAGAAAGGGGAAAGAAAGCCCAAAGAAAGGGGAAAGAAAGCCCAAAGAAAGGGGAAAGAAAGCCCAAAGAAAGGGGAAAGAAAGCCCAAGAAAGCCCAAAGAAAGCCCAAAGAAAGTGGAAAGAAAGGGGAAAGAAAGCCCAAAGAAAGCCCAAAGAAAGGGGAAAGAAAGCCCAAAGAAAGGGGGAAAGAAAGCCCAAAGAAAGCCCAAAGAAAGCCCAAAGAAAGCCCAAAGAAAGCCAAAGAAAGCCCAAAGAAAGGGGAAAGAAAGCCCAAAGAAAGGGGAATGACAGCCCAAAGAAAGCCCAAAGAAAGCCCAAAGAAAGCCCAAAGAAATGGGAAAGAAAGGGGAAAGAAAGGGGAAAGAAAGCCCAAAGAAAGGGGAAAGAAAGGGGAAAGAAAGCCCAAAGAAAGCCCAAAGAAAGCCCAAAGAAAGTGGAAAGAAAGGGGAAAGAAAGCCCAAAGGAAGCCCAAAGAAAGCCCAAGGAAAGCCCAAAGAAAGGGGAAAGAAAGCCCAAAGAAAGGGGAATGACAGCCAAAGAAAGGGGAAAGAAAGCCCAAAGAAAGGGGAAAGAAAGCCCAAAAAAAGGGGAAAGAAAGCCCAAAGAAAGGGGAAAGAAAGCCCAAGGAAAGCCAAAGAAAGCCCAAAGAAAGCGGAAAGAAAGGGGAAAGAAAGCCCAAAGAAAGCACAAAGAAAGCCCAAGGAAAGCCCAAAGAAAGGGGAAAGAAAGCCCAAAGAAAGGGGAAAGAAAGCCCAAAGAAATCCCAAAGAAAGCCCAAAGAAAGCTCACAGAAAGGGGAAAGAAAGCCCAAAGAAAGGGGAAAGAAAGACCAAAGAAAGCCCAAAGAAAGCCCAAATAAAGGGGAAAGAAAGGGGAAGGAAAGCCCAAGGAAAGGGGAAAGAAAGCAAAAGAGAGAGCCCAAGGAAAGGGGAAAGAAAGGGGAAAGAAAGCCCAAGAAAGGGGAAAGAAAGCCCAAAGAAAGGGGAAAGAAAGCCCAAAGAAAGGGGAAAGAAAGGGGAAAGAAAGCCAAAAGAAAGGGGAAAGAAAGGGGAAAGAAAGCCCAAAGAAAGCCCAAAGAAAGGGGAAAGAAAGCCCAAAGAAACCCCAAATAAAGGTTAAAGAAAGCCCAAAGAAACCCCAAAGAAAGGGGAAAGAAAGCCCGAAGAAAGGGGAAAGAAAGCCCAAGGAAAGGGGAAAGAAAGCCCAAAGAAAGGGGAAATAAAGCCCAAAGAAAGGGGAAAGAAAGCCCAAAGAAAGGGGAAAGAAAGCCCAGAGACAGCCCAAAGAAAGGGGAAAGAAAGCCCAAAGAAAGGGGAAAGAAAGCCCAAAGAAAGGGGAAAGAAAGCCCAAAGAAAGCCCAAAGAAAGCCCAAAGAAAGCCCAAAGAAAGCCCAAAGAAAGCCCAAAGAAAGGGGAAAGAAAGCCCAAAGAAAGGGGAATGACAGCCCAAAGAAAGCCCAAAGAAAGCCCAAAGAAAGCCCAAAGAAATGGGAAAGAAAGGGGAAAGAAAGGGGGAAAGAAAGCCCAAAGAAAGGGGAAAGAAAGGGGAAAGAAAGCCCAAAGAAAGCCCAAAGAAAGCCCAAAGAAAGTGGAAAGAAAGGGGAAAGAAAGCCCAAAGGAAGCCCAAAGAAAGCCCAAGGAAAGCCCAAAGAAAGGGGGAAGAAAGCCCAAAGAAAGGGGAATGACAGCCAAAAGAAAGGGGAAAGAAAGCCCAAAGAAAGGGGAAAGAAAGCCCAAAAAAAGGGGAAGAAAGCCCAAAGAAAGGGGAAAGAAAGCCCAAAGAAAGCCCAAAGAAAGCGGAAAGAAAGGGGAAAGAAAGCCCAAAGAAAGCACAAAGAAAGCCCAAGGAAAGCCCAAAGAAAGGGGAAGAAAGCCCAAAGAAAGGGGAAAGAAAGCCCAAGAAATCCCAAAGAAAGCCCAAAGAAAGCTCACAGAAAGAGGAAAGAAAGCCCACAGAAAGGGGAAAGAAAGACCAAAGAAAGCCCAAAGAAAGCCCAAAGAAAGCCCAAATAAAGGGGAAAGAAAGGGGAAGGAAAGCCCAAAGAAAGGGGAAAGAAAGCAAAAGAGAGAGCCCAAGGAAAGGGGAAAGAAAGGGGAAAGAAAAGCCCAAAGAAAGGGGAAAGAAAGCCCAAAGAAAGGGGAAAGAAAGCCCAAAGAAAGGGGAAAGAAAGCCCAAAGAAAGGGGAAAGAAAGCCCAAAGAAAGCCCAAACAAAGGGGAAAGAAAGCCCAAAGAAAGGGGAAAGAAAGCCCAGAGAAAGCCCAAAGAAAGCCCAAGGAAAGCCCAAAGAAAAGGGGAAAGAAAGCCCAAAGAAAGGGGAAAGAATACCCAAAGAAAGGGGAATGACAGACCAAAGAAAGGGGAAAGAAAGCCCAAAGAAAGGGGAAAGAAAGCCCAAAGAAAGAGGAAAGAAAGCCCGAAAAAAGCCCAAAGAAAGCCCAAAGAAAGCCCAAAGAAATCCCAAACAAAGGGGAAAGAAATCCCGAAGAAAGCCCAAAGAAAGCCCAAAGAAAGCCCAAAGAAAGCCCAATCAAGGGGAAAGAAAGCCCAAAGAAAGGGGAAAGAAAGCCCAGAGAAAGGGAAAACAAAGCCCAAAGAAAGGGGAAAAAAAGCCCAAAGAAAGGAGAAAGAAAGCCCAAAGAAAGGTGAGAGAAAGCCCAAAGAAACCCAAAGAAAGGGGAAAGAAAGCCCAAAGAAAGGGGATAGAAAGCCCAAAGAAAGTGGAAAGAAAGCCCAAAGAAAGCGGAAAGAAAGCCCAAAGAAAGCCCAAAGAAAGGGGAAAGAAAGCCCAAAGAAAGGGGAAACAAAGCCCAAAGAAAGTGGAAAGAAAGCCCAAAGAAAGCCCAAAGAAAGGGGAAAGAAAGCCCAAAGAAAGGGGAAAGAAAGCCCAAAGAAAGCCCAAAGAAAGGGGAAAGAAAGGGGAAAGAAAGCCCAAAGAAAGCCCAAAGAAAGGGGAAAGAAAGTGCAAAGAAATACCAAAGAACGGGGAAAGAAAGCCCAAAGAAAGGGGAAAGAAAGCCCAAAGAAAGCCCAAAGAAAGCCCAAAGAAAGCCCAAATAAAGCCCAAAGAAAGCCCAAAGAAAGCCCAAAGAAAGCCCAAAGAAAGCCCAAAGAAAGCCCAAAGAAAGGGGAAAGAAAGCCCAAAGAAAGGGGAATGACAGCCCTAAGAAAGCGCAAAGAAAGCCCAAAGAAAGCCCAAAGAAAGCCCGAAGAAAGGGGAAAGAAAGGGGAAAGAAAGCCCAAAGAAAGGGGAAAGAAAGGGGAAAGAAAGCCCAAAGAAAGCCCAAAGAAAGCCCAAAGAAAGTGGAAAGAAAGGGGAAAGAAAGCCCAAAGAAAGCCCAAAGAAATCCCAAGGAAAGCCCAAAGAAAGGGGAAAGAAAGCCCAAAGAAAGGGGAATGACAGCCCAAAGAAAGGGGAAAGAAAGCCCAAAGAAAGGGGAAAGAAAGCCCAAAGAAAGGGGAAAGAAAGCCCAAAGAAAGGGGAAAGAAAGCCCAAGAAAGCCCAAAGAAAGCCCAAAGAAAGTGGAAAGAAAGGGGAAAGAAAGCCCAAAGAAAGGGGAAAGAAAGCCCAAAGAAAGCCCAAATAAAGCCCAAAGAAAGCCCAAAGAAAGCCCAAAGAAAGCCCAAAGAAAGGGGAAAGAAAGCCCAAAGAAAGGGGAATGACAGCCCAAAGAAAGCCCAAAGAAAGCCCAAAGAAAGCCCAAAGAAATGGGAAAGAAAGGGGAAAGAAAGGGGAAAGAAAGCCCAAAGAAAGGGGAAAGAAAGGGGAAAGAAAGCCCAAAGAAAGCCCAAAGAAAGCCCAAAGAAAGTGGAAAGAAAGGGGAAAGAAAGCCCAAAGGAAGCCCAAAGAAAGCCCAAGGAAAGCCCAAAGAAAGGGGAAAGAAAGCCCAAAGAAAGGGGAATGACAGCCAAAAGAAAGGGGAAAGAAAGCCCAAAGAAAGGGGAAAGAAAGCCCAAAAAAAGGGGAAAGAAAGCCCAAAGAAAGGGGAAAGAAAGCCCAAAGAAAGCCCAAAGAAAGCCCAAAGAAAGCGGAAAGAAAGGGGAAAGAAAGCCCAAAGAAAGCACAAAGAAAGCCCAAGGAAAGCCCAAAGAAAGGGGAAAGAAAGCCCAAAGAAAGGGGAAAGAAAGCCCAAAGAAATCCCAAAGAAAGCCCAAAGAAAGCTCACAGAAAGGGGAAAGAAAGCCCAAAGAAAGGGGAAAGAAAGACCAAAGAAAGCCCAAAGAAAGCCCAAATAAAGGGGAAAGAAAGGGGAAGGAAAGCCCAAGGAAAGGGGAAAGAAAGCAAAAGAGAGAGCCCAAGGAAAGGGGAAAGAAAGGGGAAAGAAAGCCCAAAGAAAGGGGAAAGAAAGCCCAAAGAAAGGGGAAAGAAAGCCCAAAGAAAGGGGAAAGAAAGGGGAAAGAAAGCCAAAAGAAAGGGGAAAGAAAGGGGAAAGAAAGCCCAAAGAAAGCCCAAAGAAAGGGGAAAAAAAGCCCAAAGAAACCCCAAATAAAGGTTAAAGAAAGCCCAAAGAAACCCCAAAGAAAGGGGAAAGAAAGCCCGAAGAAAGGGGAAAGAAAGCCCAAGGAAAGGGGAAAGAAAGCCCAAAGAAAGGGGAAATAAAGCCCAAAGAAAGGGGAAAGAAAGCCCAAAGAAAGGGGAAAGAAAGCCCAAAGAAAGGGGAAAGAAAGCCCAAAGAAAGCCCAAAGAAAGCCCAAAGAAAGCCCAAAGAAAGCCCAAAGAAAGCCCAAAGAAAGGGGAAAGAAAGCCCAAAGAAAGGGGAATGACAGCCCAAAGAAAGCCCAAAGAAAGCCCAAAGAAAGCCCAAAGAAATGGGAAAGAAAGGGGAAAGAAAGGGGAAAGAAAGCCCAAAGAAAGGGGAAAGAAAGGGGAAAGAAAGCCCAAAGAAAGCCCAAAGAAAGCCCAAAGAAAGTGGAAAGAAAGGGGAAAGAAAGCCCAAAGGAAGCCCAAAGAAAGCCCAAGGAAAGCCCAAAGAAAGGGGGAAGAAAGCCCAAAGAAAGGGGAATGACAGCCAAAAGAAAGGGGAAAGAAAGCCCAAAGAAAGGGGAAAGAAAGCCCAAAAAAAGGGGAAAGAAAGCCCAAAGAAAGGGGAAAGAAAGCCCAAAGAAAGCCCAAAGAAAGCGGAAAGAAAGGGGAAAGAAAGCCCAAAGAAAGCACAAAGAAAGCCCAAGGAAAGCCCAAAGAAAGGGGAAAGAAAGCCCAAAGAAAGGGGAAAGAAAGCCCAAAGAAATCCCAAAGAAAGCCCAAAGAAAGCTCACAGAAAGAGGAAAGAAAGCCCACAGAAAGGGGAAAGAAAGACCAAAGAAAGCCCAAAGAAAGCCCAAAGAAAGCCCAAATAAAGGGGAAAGAAAGGGGAAGGAAAGCCCAAAGAAAGGGGAAAGAAAGCAAAAGAGAGAGCCCAAGGAAAGGGGAAAGAAAGGGGAAAGAAAGCCCAAAGAAAGGGGAAAGAAAGCCCAAAGAAAGGGGAAAGAAAGCCCAAAGAAAGGGGAAAGAAAGGGGAAAGAAAGCCAAAAGAAAGGGGAAAGAAAGGGGAAAGAAAGCCCAAAGAAAGCCCAAAGAAAGGGGAAAGAAAGCCCAAAGAAACCCCAAAGAAAGGGGAAAGAAAGCCCAAAGAAACCCCAAAGAAAGGGGAAAGAAAGCCCGAAGAAAGGGGAAAGAAAGCCCAAGGAAAGGGGAAAGAAAGCCCAAAGAAATGGGAAAGAAAGCCCAAAGAAAGGAGAAAGAAAGCCCAAAGAAAGGGGAAAGAAAGCCCAGAGAAAGCCCAAAGAAAGGGGAAAGAAAGGGGAAAGAAAGCCCAAAGAAAGCCCAAAGAAAGGGGAAAGAAAGCCCAAAGAAAGGGGAAAGAAAGCCCAAAGAAAGGGGAAAGAAAGCCCAAAGAAAGGGGAAAGAAAGCCCAAAGAAAGGGGAAAGACAGCCCAAAGAAAGCCCAAAGAAAGGGGAAAGAAAGCCCAAAGAAAGGGGAAAGAAAGCTCAAAGAAAGCCCAAAGAAAGGGGAAAGAAAGCCCAAAGAAAGCCCAAAGAAAGGGGAAAGAAAGCCCAAAGAAAGGGGAAAGAAAGCCCAAAGAAAGGGGAAAGAAAGCCCAAAGAAAGGGGAAAGAAAGCCCAAAGAAAGGGGAAAGACAGCCCAAAGAAAGCCCAAAGAAAGGGGAAAGAAAGCCCAAAGAAAGGGGAAAGAAAGCTCAAAGAAAGCCCAAAGAAAGGGGAAAGAAAGCCCAAAGAAAGGGGAAAGAAAGCCCAAAGAAAGGGGAAAGAAAGCCCAAAGAAAGGGGAAAGAAAGCCCAGAGAAAGGGGAAAGAAACTCCAAAGAAAGGGGAAAGAAAGCCCAAAGAAAGGGGAAAGACACCCCAAAGAAAGCCCAAAGAAAGCCCAAAGAAAGGGGAAAGAAAGCCCAAAGAAAGGGGAAAGAAAGCTCCAAGAAAGCCCAAAGAAAGGGGAAAGAAAGCCCAAAGAAAGGGGAAAGAAAGCCCAAAGAAAGGGGAAAGAAAGCCCAAAGAAAGCCCTAAGAAAGCCCAAAGAAAGCCCAAATAAAGCCCAAAGAAAGCCCAAAGAAAGCCCAAAGAAAATGGAAAGAAAGGGGAAAGAAAGCCCAAAGAAAGCCCAAAGAAAGCCCAAGGAAAGCCAAAAGAAAGGGGAAAGAAAGCCCAAAGAAAGGGGAAAGAAAGCCCAAAGAAAGCCCAAGGAAAGCCCAAAGAAATTGGAAAGAAAGGGGAAAGAAAGCCCAAAGAAAGCCCAAGGAAAGCCCAAAGAAAGGGGAAAGAAAGCCCAAAGAAAGGGGAATAACAGCCCAAAGAAAGGGGAAAGAAAGCCCAAAGAAAGGGGAAAGAAAGCCCAAAGAAAGCCCAAAGAAAGGGGAAAGAAAGCCCAAAGAAAGGGGAAAGAAAGCCAAAGAAAGGGGAAAGAAAGCCCAAAGAAAGGGGAAAGAAAGCCCAAAGCAAGCCCAAAGAAAGTGGAAAGAAAGGGGAAAGAAAACCCAAAGAAAGCCCAAAGAAAGCCCAAGGAAAGCCCAAAGAAAGGGGAAAGAAACCCCAAAGAAAGGGGAAAGAAAGCCCAAAGAAAGCCCAAAGAAAGCCCAAAGAAAGCCCACAGAAAGGGGAAAGAAAGCCCAAAGAAAGGGGAAAGAAAGCCCAAAGAAAGCCCAAAGAAAGCCCAAAGAAAGCCCAAAGAAAGCCCAAATAAAGCCCAAAGAAAGCCCAAAGAAAGCCCAAAGAAAGCCCAAAGAAAGCCCAAAGAAAGCCCAAATAAAGCCCAAAGAAAGCCCAAAGAAAGCCCAAAGAAAGGGGAAAGAAAGCCCAAAGAAAGGGGAATGACAGCCCAAAGAAAGCGCAAAGAAAGCCCAAAGAAAGCCCAAAGAAAGCCCAAAGAAAGGGGAAAGAAAGGGGAAAGAAAGCCCAAAGAAAGGGGAAAGAAAGGGGAAAGAAAGCCCAAAGAAAGCCCAAAGAAAGCCCAAAGAAAGTGGAAAGAAAGGGGAAAGAAAGCCCAAAGAAAGCCCAAAGAAAGCCCAAGGAAAGCCCAAAGAAAGGGGAAAGAAAGCCCAAAGAAAGGGGAATGACAGCCCAAAGAAAGGGGAAAGAAAGCCCAAAGAAAGGGGAAAGAAAGCCCAAAGAAAGGGGAAAGAAAGCCCAAAGAAAGGGGAAAGAAAGCCCAAGAAAGCCCAAAGAAAGCCCAAAGAAAGTGGAAAGAAAGGGGAAAGAAAGCCCAAAGAAAGCCCAAAGAAAGGGGAAAGAATGCCCAAAGAAAGGGGAAAGAAAGCCCAAAGAAAGCCCAAAGAAAGCCCAAAGAAAGCTCACAGAAAGGGGAAAGAAAGCCCAAAGAAAGGGGAAAGAAAGCCAAAAGAAAGCCCAAAGAAAGCCCAAAGAAAGCCCAAATAAAGGGGAAAGAAAGGGGAAAGAAAGCCCAAAGAAAGGGGAAAGAAAGCCCAAAGAGAGCCCAAAGAAAGGGGAAAGAAAGGGGAAAGAAATCCCAAAGAAAGGGGAAAGAAAGCCCAAAGAAAGCCCAAAGAAAGCCCAAAGAAAGCCCAAAGAAAGGGGAAAGAAAGGGGAAAGAAAGCCCAAAGAAAGTGGAAAGAAAGCCCAAAGAAAGCCCAAAGAAAGGGGAAAGAAAGCCCAAAGAAAGCCCAAAGAAAGGGGAAAGAAAGGGGAAAGAAAGCCCAAAGAAAGTGGAAAGAAAGCCCAAAGAAAGCCCAAAGAAAGGGGAAAGAAAGTCCAAAGAAAGCCCACAGAAAGGGGAAAGAAAGCCGAAAGAAAGGGGAAAGAAAGCCCAAAGAAAGCCCAAAGAAAGTCCAAAGAAAGCCCAAAGAAAGCCCAAAGAAAGCCCAAAGAAAGGGGAAAGAAAGGGGAAAGAAAGCCCAAAGAAAGTGGAAAGAAAGCCCAAAGAAAGCCCAAAGAAAGGGGAAAGAAAGCCCAAAGAAAGCCCAAAGAAAGGGGAAAGAAAGGGGAAAGAAAGCACAAAGAAAGTGGAAAGAAAGCCCAAAGAAAGCCCAAAGAAAGGGGAAAGAAAGCCCAAAGAAAGGGGAAAGAAAGCCCAAAGAAAGGGGAAAGAAAGCCCAAAGAAAGCCCAAAGAAAGCCCAAAGAAAGTGGAAAGAAAGGGGAAAGAAAGCCCAAAGAAAGGGGAAAGAAAGCCCAAAGAAAGCCCAAAGAAAGCCCACAGAAAGGGGAAAGAAAGCCCCAAGAATGAGGAAAGAAAGCCCAAAGAAAGCCCAAAGAAAGCCCAAAGAAAGCCCAAATAAAGCCCAAAGAAAGCCCAAAGAAAGCCCAAAGAAAGCCCAAAGAAAGCCCAAATAAAGCCCAAAGAAAGCCCAAAGAAAGCCCAAAGAAAGGGGAAAGAAAGCCCAAAGAAAGGGGAATGACAGCCCAAAGAAAGCGCAAAGAAAGCCCAAAGAAAGCCCAAAGAAAGCCCAAAGAAAGGGGAAAGAAAGGGGAAAGAAAGCCCAAAGAAAGGGGAAAGAAAGGGGAAAGAAAGCCCAAAGAAAGCCCAAAGAAAGCCCAAAGAAAGTGGAAAGAAAGGGGAAAGAAAGCCCAAAGAAAGCCCAAAGAAAGCCCAAGGAAAGCCCAAAGAAAGGGGAAAGAAAGCCCAAAGAAAGGGGAATGACAGCCCAAAGAAAGGGGAAAGAAAGCCCAAAGAAAGGGGAAAGAAAGCCAAAGAAAGGGGAAAGAAAGCCCAAAGAAAGGGGAAAGAAAGCCCAAGAAAGCCCAAAGAAAGCCCAAAGAAAGTGGAAAGAAAGGGGAAAGAAAGCCCAAAGAAAGCCCAAAGAAAGGGGAAAGAATGCCCAAAGAAAGGGGAAAGAAAGCCCAAAGAAAGCCCAAAGAAAGCCCAAAGAAAGCTCACAGAAAGGGGAAAGAAAGCCCAAAGAAAGGGGAAAGAAAGTCAAAAGAAAGCCCAAAGAAAGCCCAAAGAAAGCCCAAATAAAGGGGAAAGAAAGGGGAAAGAAAGCCCAAAGAAAGGGGAAAGAAAGCCCAAAGAGAGCCCAAAGAAAGGGGAAAGAAAGGGGAAAGAAATCCCAAAGAAAGGGGAAAGAAAGCCCAAAGAAAGCCCAAAAAAAGTCCAAAGAAAGCCCACAGAAAGGGGAAAAAACGCCGAAAGAAAGGGGAAAGAAAGCCCAAAGAAAGCCCAAAGAAAGTCCAAAGAAAGCCCAAAGAAAGCCCAAAGAAAGCCCAAAGAAAGGGGAAAGAAAGGGGAAAGAAAGCCCAAAGAAAGTGGAAAGAAAGCCCAAAGAAAGCCCAAAGAAAGGGGAAAGAAAGCCCAAAGAAAGCCCAAAGAAAGGGGAAAGAAAGGGGAAAGAAAGCACAAAGAAAGTGGAAAGAAAGCCCAAAGAAAGCCCAAAGAAAGGGGAAAGAAATCCCAAAGAAAGGGGAAAAAAAGCTCAAAGAAAGGGGAAAGAAAGCCCGAAGAAAGCCCAAAGAAAGCCCAAAGGAAGTGGAAAGAAAGGGGAAAGAAAGCCCAAAGAAAGCCCAAGGAAAGCCCAAAGAAAGGGGAAAGAAAGCCCAAAGAAACCCCAAAGAAAGGGGAAAGAAAGCCCAAAGAAAGGGGAAAGAAAGCCCAAAGAAAGGGGAAAGAAAGCCCAAAGAAAGGGGAAAGAAAGCCCAAACAAAGGGGGAAGAAAGCCCAAAGAAAGCCCAAAGAAAGGGGAAAGAAAGGGGAAAGAAAGCCCAAAGAAAGCCCAAAGAAAGGGGAAAGAAAGCGCAAAGAAAGCCCACAGAAAGGGGAAAGAAAGCCCAAAGAAAGGGGAAAGAAAGCCCAAAGAAAGGGGAAAGAAAGCCCAAAGAAAGGGGAAAGAAAGCTCAAAGAAAGCACAAAGAAAGGGGAAAGAAAGCCCAAAGCAAGGGGAAAGAAAGCCCAAAGAAAGGGGAAAGAAAGCCCAGAGAAAGGCCAAAGAAAGCCCAAAGAAAGCCCAAAGAAAAGGGAAAGAAAGCCCAAAGAAAGGGGAAAGAAAGCCCAAAGAAAGGGGAATGACAGCCCAAAGAAAGGGGAAAGAATGCCAAAGAAAAGCCCAAAGAAAGCCCAAAGAAAGCCCACAGAAAGTGGAAAGAAAGCCCAAAGAAAGCCCAAAGAAAGCCCAAGGAAAGCCCAAAGAAAGGGGAAAGAAAGCCCAAAGAAATGGGAAAGAAAGCCCAAAGAAAGCCCAAAGAAAGCCCAAAGAAAGCCCAAAGAAATGGAAAAGAAAGCCCAAAGAAATCCCAAAGAAAGGGGAAAGAAAGCCCAAAGAAAGGGGAAACAAAGCCCAAGGAAATGGGAAAGAAAGGGGAAAGAAAGCCCAACGAAAGGGGAAAAAAAGGGGAAAGAAAGGGGAAAGAAAGCCCAAAGAAAACCCAAATAAATCCCAAAGAAAGGGGAAAGAAAGCCCAAAGAAAGCCCAAAGAAAGGGGAAAGAAAGCCCAAAGAAAGGGGAATGACAGCCCAAAGAAAGGGGAAAGAAAGCCCAAAGAAAGGGGAAAGAAAGCCCAAAGAAAGGGGAAATAAAGCCCAAAGAAAGGGGAAAGAAATCTCAAAGAAAGCCCAAAGAAAGAGGAAAGAGAGCCCAAAGAAAGGGAAAAGAAAGCCCAAAGAAAGGGGAAAGAAAGCCCAAAGAAAGGGGAAAGAAAGCCCAAAGAAAGGGGAAAGAAAGCCCAAAGAAAGCCAAAAGAAAGGGGAAAGAAAGCCCAAAGAAAGCCCAAACAAGGGGGAAAGAAAGCCCAAAGAAAGGGGAAAGAAAGCCCAAAGAAAGGGGAAAGAAAGCCCAAAGAAAGGGGAAAGAAAGCCCAAAGAAAGGGGAAAGAAAGCCCAAAGAAAGCCCAAACAAAGGGGAAAGAAAGCCCAAAGAAAGGGGAAAGAAAGCCCAGAGAAAGCCCAAAGAAAGCCCAAGGAAAGCCCAAAGAAAAGGGAAAGAAAGCCCAAAGAAAGGGGAAAGAATACCCAAAGAAAGGGGAAAGACAGCCCAAAGAAAGGGGAAAGAAAGCCCAAAGAAAGGGGAAAGAAAGCCCAAAGAAAGAGGAAAGAAAGCCCGAAGAAAGCCCAAAGAAAGCCCAAAGAAAGCCCAAAGAAAGCCCAAACAAAGGGGAAAGAAATCCCGAAGAAAGCCCAAAGAAAGCCCAAAGAAAGCCCAAAGAAAGCCCAATCAAAGGGGAAAGAAAGCCCAAAGAAAGGGGAAAGAAAGCCCAGAGAAAGGGAAAACAAAGCCCAAAGAAAGGGGAAAAAAAGCCCAAAGAAAGGGGAAAGAAAGCCCAAAGAAAGGTGAGAGAAAGCCCAAAGAAAGCCCAAAGAAAGGGGAAAGAAAGCCAAAAGAAAGGGGATAGAAAGCCCAAAGAAAGTGGAAAGAAAGCCCAAAGAAAGCGGAAAGAAAGCCCAAAGAAAGCCCAAAGAAAGGGGAAAGAAAGCCCAAAGATAGGGGAAACAAAGCCCAAAGAAAGTGGAAAGAAAGCCCAAAGAAAGCCCAAAGAAAGGGGAAAGAAAGCCCAAAGAAAGGGGAAAGAAAGCCCAAAGACAGCCCAAAGAAAGGGGAAAGAAAGCCCAAAGAAAGCCCAAAGAAAGGGGAAAGAAAGGGGAAAGAAAGCCCAAAGAAAGGGGAAAGAAAGCCCAAAGAAAGGGGAAAGAAAGCCCAAAGAAAGCCCAAGAAAGGGGAAAGAAAGTGCAAAGAAATACCAAAGAAAGGGGAAAGAAAGCCAAAGAAAGGGGAAAGAAAGCCCAAAGAAAGCCCAAAGAAAGCCCAAAGAAAGCCCAAATAAAGCCCAAAGAAAGCCCAAAGAAAGCCCAAAGAAAGGGGAAAGAAAGCCCAAAGAAAGGGGAATGACAGCCCTAAGAAAGCGCAAAGAAAGCGCAAAGAAAGCCCAAAGAAAGCCCAAAGAAAGGGGAAAGAAAGGGGAAAGAAAGCCCAAAGAAAGGGGAAAGAAAGGGGAAAGAAAGCCCAAAGAAAGCCCAAAGAAAGCCCAAAGAAAGTGGAAAGAAAGGGGAAAGAAAGCCCAAAGAAAGCCCAAAGAAAGCCCAAGGAAAGCCCAAAGAAAGGGGAAAGAAAGCCCAAAGAAAGGGGAATGACAGCCCAAAGAAAGGGGAAAGAAAGCCCAAAGAAAGCCCAAAGAAAGCCCAAGGAAAGCCCAAAGAAAGGGGAAAGAAAGCCCAAAGAAAGGGGAATGACAGCCCAAAGAAAGGGGAAAGAAAGCCCAAAGAAAGGGGAAAGAAAGCCCAAAGAAAGGGGAAAGAAAGCCCAAAGAAAGGGGAAAGAAAGCCCAAGAAAGCCCAAAGAAAGCCCAAAGAAAGTGGAAAGAAAGGGGAAAGAAAGCCCAAAGAAAGCCCAAAGAAAGGGGAAAGAAAGCCCAAAGAAAGGGGAAAGAAAGCCCAAAGAAAGCCCAAATAAAGCCCAAAGAAAGCCCAAAGAAAGCCCAAAGAAAGGGGAAAGAAAGCCCAAAGAAAGGGGAATGACAGCCCAAAGAAAGCCCAAAGAAAGCCCAAAGAAAGCCCAAAGAAATGGGAAAGAAAGGGGAAAGAAAGGGGAAAGAAAGCCCAAAGAAAGGGGAAAGAAAGGGGAAAGAAAGCCCAAAGAAAGCCCAAAGAAAGCCCAAAGAAAGTGGAAAGAAAGGGGAAAGAAAGCCCAAAGGAAGCCCAAAGAAAGCCCAAGGAAAGCCCAAAGAAAGGGGAAAGAAAGCCCAAAGAAAGGGGAATGGCAGCCAAAAGAAAGGGGAAAGAAAGCCCAAAGAAAGGGGAAAGAAAGCCCAAAAAAAAGGGGAAAGAAAGCCCAAAGAAAGGGGAAAGAAAGCCCAAAGAAAGCCCAAAGAAAGCCCAAAGAAAGCGGAAAGAAAGGGGAAAGAAAGCCCAAAGAAAGCACAAAGAAAGCCCAAGGAAAGCCCAAAGAAAGGGGAAAGAAAGCCCAAAGAAAGGGGAAAGAAAGCCCAAAGAAATCCCAAAGAAAGCCCAAAGAAAGCTCACAGAAAGGGGAAAGAAAGCCCAAAGAAAGGGGAAAGAAAGACCAAAGAAAGCCCAAAGAAAGCCCAAAGAAAGCCCAAATAAAGGGGAAAGAAAGGGGAAGGAAAGCCCAAAGAAAGGGGAAAGAAAGCAAAAGAGAGAGCCCAAGGAAAGGGGAAAGAAAGGGGAAAGAAAGCCCAAAGAAAGGGGAAAGAAAGCCCAAAGAAAGGGGAAAGAAAGCCCAAAGAAAGGGGAAAGAAAGGGGAAAGAAAGCCAAAAGAAAGGGGAAAGAAAGGGGGAAAGAAAGCCCAAAGAAAGCCCAAAGAAAGGGGAAAGAAAGCCCAAAGAAACCCCAAAGAAAGGGGAAAGAAAGCCCAAAGAAACCCCAAAGTAAGGGGAAAGAAAGCCCGAAGAAAGGGGAAAGAAAGCCCAAGGAAAGGGGAAAGAAAGCCCAAAGAAACGGGAAATAAAGCCCAAAGAAAGGGGAAAGAAAGCCCAAAGAAAGGGGAAAGAAAGCCCAGAGAAAGCCCAAAGAAAGGGGAAAGAAAGCCCAAAGAAAGCCCAAAGAAAGGGGAAAGAAAGCCCAAAGAAAGGGGAATGACAGCCCAAAGAAAGCCCAAAGAAAGCCCAAAGAAAGCCCAAAGAAATGGGAAAGAAAGGGGAAAGAAAGGGGAAAGAAAGCCCAAAGAAAGGGGAAAGAAAGCTCAAAGAAAGCCCAAAGAAAGCCCAAAGAAAGCCCAAAGACAGTGGAAAGAAAGGGGAAAGAAAGCCCAAAGGAAGCCCAAAGAAAGCCCAAGGAAAGCCCAAAGAAAGGGGAAAGAAAGCCCAAAGAAAGGGGAATGACAGCCAAAAGAAAGGGGAAAGAAAGCCCAAAGAAAGGGGAAAGAAAGCCAAAAAAAAGGGGAAAGAAAGCCCAAAGAAAGGGGAAAAAAAGCCCAAAGAAAGCCCAAAGAAAGCCCAAAGAAAGCGGAAAGAAAGGGGAAAGAAAGCCCAAAGAAAGCACAAAGAAAGCCCAAGGAAAGCCCAAAGAAAGGGGAAAGAAAGCCCAAAGAAAGGGGAAAGAACGCCCAAAGAAATCCCAAAGAAAGCCCAAAGAAAGCTGACAGAAAGGGGAAAGAAAGCCCAAAGAAAGGGGAAAGAAAGACCAAAGAAAGCCCAAAGAAAGCCCAAAGAAAACCCAAATAAAGGGGAAAGAAAGGGGAAGGAAAGCCCAAAGAAAGGGGAAAGAAAGCAAAAGAGAGAGCCCAAGGAAAGGGGAAAGAAAGGGGAAAGAAAGCCCAAAGAAAGGGGAAAGAAAGCCCAAAGAAAGGGGAAAGAAAGCCCAAAGAAAGAGGAAAGAAAGGGGAAAGAAAGCCAAAAGAAAGGGGAAAGAAAGGGGAAAGAAAGCCCAAAGAAAGCCCAAAGAAAGGGGAAAGAAAGCCCAAAGAAACCCCAAAGAAAGGGGAAAGAAAGCCCAAAGAAACCCCAAAGAAAGGGGAAAGAAAGCCCGAAGAAAGGGGAAAGAAAGCCCAAGGAAAGGGGAAAGAAAGCCCAAAGAAAGGGGAAAGAAAGCCCAAAGAAAGGGGAAAGAAAGCCCAAAGAAACGGGAAAGAAAGCCCAGAGAAAGCCCAAAGAAAGGGGAAAGAAAGGGGAAAGAAAGCCCAAAGAAAGCCCAAAGAAAGGCGAAAGAAAGCCCAAAGAAAGGGGAAAGAAAGCCCAAAGAAAGGGGAAAGAAAGCCCAAAGAAAGGGGAAAGAAAGCCCAAAGAAAGGGGAAAGACAGCCCAAAGAAAGCCCAAAGAAAGGGGAAAGAAAGCCCAAAGAAAGGGGAAAGAAAGCCCAAAGAAAGGGGAAAGAAAGCCCAAAGAAAGGGGAAAGAAAGCCCAAAGAAAGGGGAAAGACAGCCCAAAGAAAGCCCAAAGAAAGGGGAAAGAAAGCCCAAAGAAAGGGGAAAGAAAGCTCAAAGAAAGCCCAAAGAAAGGGGAAAGAAAGCCCAAAGAAAGTGGAAAGAAAGCCCAAAGAAAGGGGAAAGAAAGCCCAAAGAAAGGGGAAAGGAAGCCCAGAGAAAGGGGAAAGAAAGTCCAAAGAAAGGGGAAAGAAAGCCCAAAGAAAGGGGAAAGACACCCCAAAGAAAGCCCAAAGAAAGGGGAAAGAAAGCCCAAGAAAGGGGAAAGAAAGCTCAAAGAAAGCCCAAAGAAAGGGGAAAGAAAGCCCAAAGAAAGGGGAAAGAAAGCCCAAAGAAAGGGGAAAGAAAGCCCAAAGAAAGGGGAAAGAAAGCCCAAAGAAAGCCCAAAGAAAGCTCAAAGAAATTGGAAAGAAAGGGGAAAGAAAGCCCAAAGAAAGCCCAAGGAAAGCCCAAAGAAAGGGGAAAGAAAGCCCAAAGAAAGGGGAATGACAGCCCAAAGAAAGGGGAAAGAAAGCCCAAAGAAAGGGGAAAGAAAGCCCAAAGAAAGCCCAAAGAAAGGGGAAAGAAAGCCCAAAGAAAGGGGAAAGAAAGCCCAAAGAAAGGGGAAAGAAAGCCCAAAGAAAGGGGAAAGAAAGCCCAAAGAAAGCCCAAAGAAAGCCCAAAGAATGTGGAAAGAAAGGGGAAAGAAAACCCAAAGAAAGCCCAAAGAAAGCCCAAGGAAAGCCCAAAGAAAGGGGAAAGAAACCCCAAAGAAAGGGGAAAGAAAGCCCAAAGAAAGCCCAAAGAAAGCCCAAAGAAAGCCCACAGAAAGGGGAAAGAAAGCCCAAAGAAAGGGGAAAGAAAGCCCAAAGAAAGCCCAAAGAAAGCCCAAAGAAAGCCCAAAGAAAGCCCAAAGAAAGCCCAAAGAAAGCCCAAAGAAAGCCCAAAGAAAGGGGAAAGAAAGCCCAAAGAAAGGGGAATGACAGCCCAAAGAAAGCGCAAAGAAAGCCCAAAGAAAGCCCAAAGAAAGCCCAAAGAAAGGGGAAAGAAAGGGGAAAGAAAGCCCAAAGAAAGGGGAAAGAAAGGGGAAAGAAAGCCCAAAGAAAGCCCAAAGAAAGCCCAAAGAAAGTGGAAAGAAAGGGGAAAGAAAGCCCAAAGAAAGCCCAAAGAAAGCCCAAGGAAAGCCCAAGGAAAGGGGAAAGAAAGCCCAAAGAAAGGGGAATGACAGCCCAAAGAAAGGGGAAAGAAAGCCCAAAGAAAGGGGAAAGAAAGCCCAAAGAAAGGGGAAAGAAAGCCCAAAGAAAGGGGAAAGAAAGCCCAAGAAAGCCCAAAGAAAGCCCAAAGAAAGTGGAAAGAAAGGGGAAAGAAAGCCCAAAGAAAGCCCAAAGAAAGGGGAAAGAAAGCCCAAAGAAAGGGGAAAGAAAGCCCAAAGAAAGCCCAAAGAAAGCTCACAGAAAGGGGAAAGAAAGCCCAAAGAAAGGGGAAAGAAAGCCCAAAGAAAGCCCAAAGAAAGCCCAAATAAAGGGGAAAGAAAGGGGAAAGAAAGCCCAAAGAAAGGGGAAAGAAAGCCCAAAGAGAGCCCAAAGAAAGGGGAAAGAAAGGGGAAAGAAATCCCAAAGAAAGGGGAAAGAAAGCCCAAAGAAAGCCCAAAGAAAGGCCAAAGAAAGCCCACAGAAAGGGGAAAGAAAGCCGAAAGAAAGGGGAAAGAAAGCCCAAAGAAAGCCCAAAGAAAGTCCAAAGAAAGCCCAAAGAAAGCCCAAAGAAAGCCCAAAGAAAGGGGAAAGAAAGGGGAAAGAAAGCCCAAAGAAAGTGGAAAGAAAGCCCAAAGAAAGCCCAAAGAAAGGGGAAAGAAAGCCCAAAGAAAGCCCAAAGAAATGGGAAAGAAAGGGGAAAGAAAGCACAAAGAAAGTGGAAAGAAATCCCAAAGAAAGCCCAAAGAAAGGGGAAAGAAAGCCCAATGAAAGGGGAAAGAAAGCCCAAAGAAAGGGGAAAGAAAGCCCAAAGAAAGCCCAAAGAAAGCCCAAAGAAAGTGGAAAGAAAGGGGAAAGAAAGCCCAAAGAAAGCCCAAGGAAAGCCCAAAGAAAGGGGAAAGAAAGCCCAAAGAAACCATAAAAAAAGGGGAAAGAAAGCCCAAAGAAAGGGGAAAGAAAGCCCAAAGAAAGGGGAAAGAAAGCCCAAAGAAAGGGGAAAGAAAGCCCAAAGAAAGGGGGAAGAAAGCCCAAAGAAAGCCCAAAGAAAGGGGAAAGAAAGGGGAAAGAAAGCCCAAAGAAAGGGGAAAGAAAGCCCAAAGAAAGGGGAAAGAAATCTCAAAGAAAGCCCAAAGAAAGAGGAAAGAGAGCCCAAAGAAAGGGAAAAGAAAGCCCAAAGAAAGGGGAAAGAAAGCCCAAAGAAAGGGGAAAGAAAGCGCAAAGAAAGCCCACAGAAAGGGGAAAGAAAGCCCAAAGAAAGGGGAAAGAAAGCCCAAAGAAAGGGGAAAGAAAGCCCAAAGAAAGGGGAAAGAAAGCCCAAAGAAAGGGGAAAGAAAGCTCAAAGAAAGCCCAAAGAAAGGGGAAAGAAAGCCCAAAGAAAGCCCAAAGAAAAGAGAAAGAAAGCCCAAAGAAAGGGGAAAGAAAGCCCAAAGAAAGGGGAATGACAGCCCAAAGAAAGGGGAAAGAATGCCAAGGAAAGCCCAAAGAAAGCCCAAAGAAAGCCCACAGAAAGTGGAAAGAAAGCCCAAAGAAAGCCCAAAGAAAGCCCAAGGAAAGCCCAAAGAAAGGGGAAAGAAAGCCCAAAGAAAGGGGAAAGAAAGCCCAAAGAAAGCCCAAAGAAAGCCCAAAGAAAGCCCAAAGAAATGGAAAAGAAAGCCCAAAGAAAGCCCAAAGAAAGGGGAAAGAAAGCCCAAAGAAAGGGGAAACAAAGCCCAAGGAAATGGGAAAGAAAGGGGAAAGAAAGCCCAAAGAAAGGGGAAAAAAAGGGGAAAGAAAGGGGAAAGAAAGCCCAAAGAAAGCCCAAAGAAATCCCAAAGAAAGGGGAAAGAAAGCCCAAAGAAAGCCCAAAGAAAGGGGAAAGAAAGCCAAAAGAAAGGGGAATGACAACCCAAAGAAAGGGGAAAGAAAGCCCAAAGAAAGGGGAAAGAAAGCCCAAAGAAAGGGGAAAGAAAGCCCAAAGAAAGCCCAAAGAAAGCCCAAAGAAAGTGGAAAGAAAGGGGAAAGAAAGCCCAAAGAAAGCCCAAGGAAAGCCCAAAGAAAGGGGAAAGAAAGCCCAAAGAAACCCCAAAGAAAGGGGAAAGAAAGCCCAAAGAAAGGGGAAAGAAAGCCCAAAGAAAGGGGAAAGAAAGCCCAAAGAAAGGGGAAAGAAAGCCCAAAGAAAGGGGGAAGAAAGCCCAAAGAAAGCCCAAAGAAAGGGGAAAGAAAGGGGAAAGAAAGCCCAAAGAAAGCCCAAAGAAAGGGGAAAGAAAGCGCAAAGAAAGCCCACAGAAAGGGGAAAGAAAGCCCAAAGAAAGGGGAAAGAAAGCCCAAAGAAAGGGAAAGAAAGCCCAAAGAAAGGGGAAAGAAAGCCCAAGAAAGCCCAAAGAAACCCCAAAGAAAGTGGAAAGAAAGGGGAAAGAAAGCCCAAAGAAAGCCCAAAGAAAGGGGAAAGAAAGCCCAAAGAAAGCCCAAAGAAAGCTCACAGAAAGGGGAAAGAAAGCCCAAAGAAAGGGGAAAGAAAGCCCAAAGAAAGCCCAAAGAAAGCCCAAATAAAGGGGAAAGAAAGGGGAAAGAAAGCCCAAAGAAAGGGGAAAGAAAGCCCAAAGAGAGCCCAAAGAAAGGGGAAAGAAAGGGGAAAGAAATCCCAAAGAAAGGGGAAAGAAAGCCCAAAGAAAGCCCAAAGAAAGTCCAAAGAAAGGGGAAAGAAAGCCCAAAGAAAGGGGAATGAGAGCCCAAAGAAAGGGGAAAGAAAGCCCAAAGAAAGCCCAAGGAAAGCCCAAAGAAAGGGGAAAGAAAGCCCAAAGAAAGGGGAATGACAGCCCAAAGAAAGGGGAAAGAAAGCCCAAAGAAAGCCCAAAGAAAGCTCAAAGAAATTGGAAAGAAAGGGGAAAGAAAGCCCAAAGAAAGCCCAAAGAAATCCCAAAGAAAGGGGAAAGAAAGCCCAAAGAAAGCCCAAAGAAAGGGGAAAGAAAGCCAAAAGAAAGGGGAATGACAACCCAAAGAAAGGGGAAAGAAAGCCCAAAGAAAGGGGAAAGAAAGCCCAAAGAAAGGGGAAAGAAAGCCCAAAGAAAGCCCAAAGAAAGCCCAAAGAAAGTGGAAAGAAAGGGGAAAGAAAGCCCAAAGAAAGCCCAAGGAAAGCCCAAAGAAAGGGGAAAGAAAGCCCAAAGAAACCCCAAAGAAAGGGGAAAGAAAGCCCAAAGAAAGGGGAAAGAAAGCCCAAAGAAAGGGGAAAGAAAGCCCAAAGAAAGGGGAAAGAAAGCCCAAAGAAAGGGGGAAGAAAGCCCAAAGAAAGCCCAAAGAAAGGGGAAAGAAAGGGGAAAGAAAGCCCAAAGAAAGCCCAAAGAAAGGGGAAAGAAAGCGCAAAGAAAGCCCACAGAAAGGGGAAAGAAAGCCCAAAGAAAGGGGAAAGAAAGCCCAAAGAAAGGGAAAGAAAGCCCAAAGAAAGGGGAAAGAAAGCCCAAGAAAGCCCAAAGAAAGCCCAAAGAAAGTGGAAAGAAAGGGGAAAGAAAGCCCAAAGAAAGCCCAAAGAAAGGGGAAAGAAAGCCCAAAGAAAGCCCAAAGAAAGCTCACAGAAAGGGGAAAGAAAGCCCAAAGAAAGGGGAAAGAAAGCCCAAAGAAAGCCCAAAGAAAGCCCAAATAAAGGGGAAAGAAAGGGGAAAGAAAGCCCAAAGAAAGGGGAAAGAAAGCCCAAAGAGAGCCCAAAGAAAGGGGAAAGAAAGGGGAAAGAAATCCCAAAGAAAGGGGAAAGAAAGCCCAAAGAAAGCCCAAAGAAAGTCCAAAGAAAGGGGAAAGAAAGCCCAAAGAAAGGGGAATGAGAGCCCAAAGAAAGGGGAAAGAAAGCCCAAAGAAAGCCCAAGGAAAGCCCAAAGAAAGGGGAAAGAAAGCCCAAAGAAAGGGGAATGACAGCCCAAAGAAAGGGGAAAGAAAGCCCAAAGAAAGGGGAAAGAAAGCCCAAAGAAAGCCCAAAGAAAGGGGAAAGAAAGCCCAAAGAAAGGGGAAAGAAAGCCCAAAGAAAGGGGAAAGAAAGCCCAAAGAAAGGGGAAAGAAAGCCCAAAGAAAGCCCAAAGAAAGCCCAAAGAATGTGGAAAGAAAGGGGAAAGAAAACCCAAAGAAAGCCCAAAGAAAGCCCAAGGAAAGCCCAAAGAAAGGGGAAAGAAACCCCAAAGAAAGGGGAAAGAAAGCCCAAAGAAAGCCCAAAGAAAGCTCAAATAAAGCCCACAGAAAGGGGAAAGAAAGCCCAAAGAAAGGGGAAAGAAAGCCCAAAGAAAGGGGAAAGAAAGCCCGAAGAAAGCCCAAAGAAAGCCCAAAGAAAGCCCAAAGAAAGCCCAAAGAAAGCCCAAAGAAAGCCCAAAGAAAGCCCAAAGAAAGGGGAATGACAGCCCAAAGAAAGCGCAAAGAAAGCCCAAAGAAAGCCCAAAGAAAGCCCAAAGAAAGGGGAAAGAAAGGGGAAAGAAAGCCCAAAGAAAGGGGAAAGAAAGGGGAAAGAAAGCCCAAAGAAAGCCCAAAGAAAGCCCAAAGAAAGTGGAAAGAAAGGGGAAAGAAAGCCCAAAGAAAGCCCAAAGAAAGCCCAAGGAAAGCCCAAGGAAAGGGGAAAGAAAGCCCAAAGAAAGGGGAATGACAGCCCAAAGAAAGGGGAAAGAAAGCCCAAAGAAAGGGGAAAGAAAGCCCAAAGAAAGGGGAAAGAAAGCCCAAAGAAAGGGGAAAGAAAGCCCAAGAAAGCCCAAAGAAAGCCCAAAGAAAGTGGAAAGAAAGGGGAAAGAAAGCCCAAAGAAAGCCCAAAGAAAGGGGAAAGAAAGCCCAAAGAAAGGGGAAAGAAAGCCCAAAGAAAGCCCAAAGAAAGCTCACAGAAAGGGGAAAGAAAGCCCAAAGAAAGGGGAAAGAAAGCCCAAAGAAAGCCCAAAGAAAGCCCAAATAAAGGGGAAAGAAAGGGGAAAGAAAGCCCAAAGAAAGGGGAAAGAAAGCCCAAAGAGAGCCCAAAGAAAGGGGAAAGAAAGGGGAAAGAAATCCCAAAGAAAGGGGAAAGAAAGCCCAAAGAAAGCCCAAAGAAAGGCCAAAGAAAGCCCACAGAAAGGGGAAAGAAAGCCGAAAGAAAGGGGAAAGAAAGCCCAAAGAAAGCCCAAAGAAAGTCCAAAGAAAGCCCAAAGAAAGCCCAAAGAAAGCCCAAAGAAAGCCCAAAGAAAGGAGAAAGAAAGCCCAAAGAAAGTGGAAAGAAAGCCCAAAGAAAGCCCAAAGAAAGGGGAAAGAAAGCCCAAAGAAAGCCCAAAGAAATGGGAAAGAAAGGGGAAAGAAAGCACAAAGAAAGTGGAAAGAAATCCCAAAGAAAGCCCAAAGAAAGGGGAAAGAAAGCCCAAAGAAAGGGGAAAGAAAGCCCAAAGAAAGCCCAAAGAAAGCCCAAAGAAAGTGGAAAGAAAGGGGGAAGAAAGCCCAAAGAAAGCCCAAGGAAAGCCCAAAGAAAGGGGAAAGAAAGCCCAAAGAAACCATAAAAAAAGGGGAAAGAAAGCCCAAAGAAAGGGGAAAGAAAGCCCAAAGAAAGGGGAAAGAAAGCCCAAAGAAAGGGGAAAGAAAGCCCAAAGAAAGGGGGAAGAAAGCCCAAAGAAAGCCCAAAGAAAGGGGAAAGAAAGGGGAAAGAAAGCCCAAAGAAAGGGGAAAGAAAGCCCAAAGAAAGGGGAAAGAAATCTCAAAGAAAGCCCAAAGAAAGAGGAAAGAGAGCCCAAAGAAAGGGAAAAGAAAGCCCAAAGAAAGGGGAAAGAAAGCCCAAAGAAAGGGGAAAGAAAGCGCAAAGAAAGCCCACAGAAAGGGGAAAGAAAGCCCAAAGAAAGGGGAAAGAAAGCCCAAAGAAAGGGGAAAGAAAGCCCAAAGAAATGGGAAAGAAAGCCCAAAGAAAGGGGAAAGAAAGCTCAAAGAAAGCCCAAAGAAAGGGGAAAGAAAGCCCAAAGAAAGCCCAAAGAAAAGGGAAAGAAAGCCCAAAGAAAGGGGAAAGAAAGCCCAAAGAAAGGGGAATGACAGCCCAAAGAAAGGGGAAAGAATGCCAAAGGAAAGCCCAAAGAAAGCCCAAAGAAAGCCCACAGAAAGTGGAAAGAAAGCCGAAAGAAAGCCCAAAGAAAGCCCAAGGAAAGCCCAAAGAAAGGGGAAAGAAAGCCCAAAGAAAGGGGAAAGAAAGCCCAAAGAAAGCCCAAAGAAAGCCCAAAGAAAGCCCAAAGAAATGGAAAAGAAAGCCCAAAGAAAGCCCAAAGAAAGGGGAAAGAAAGCCCAAAGAAAGGGGAAACAAAGCCCAAGGAAATGGGAAAGAAAGGGGAAAGAAAGCCCAAAGAAAGGGGAAAAAAAGGGGAAAGAAAGGGGAAAGAAAGCCCAAAGAAAGCCCAAAGAAATCCCAAAGAAAGGGGAAAGAAAGCCCAAAGAAAGCCCAAAGAAAGGGGAAAGAAAGCCAAAAGAAAGGGGAATGACAACCCAAAGAAAGGGGAAAGAAAGCCCAAAGAAAGGGGAAAGAAAGCCCAAAGAAAGGGGAAAGAAAGCCCAAAGAAAGCCCAAAGAAAGCCCAAAGAAAGTGGAAAGAAAGGGGAAAGAAAGCCCAAAGAAAGCCCAAGGAAAGCCCAAAGAAAGGGGAAAGAAAGCCCAAAGAAACCCCAAAGAAAGGGGAAAGAAAGCCCAAAGAAAGGGGAAAGAAAGCCCAAAGAAAGGGGAAAGAAAGCCCAAAGAAAGGGGAAAGAAAGCCCAAAGAAAGGGGAAGAAAGCCCAAAGAAAGCCCAAAGAAAGGGGAAAGAAAGGGGAAAGAAAGCCCAAAGAAAGCCCAAAGAAAGGGGAAAGAAAGCGCAAAGAAAGCCCACAGAAAGGGGAAAGAAAGCCCAAAGAAAGGGGAAAGAAAGCCCAAAGAAAGGGAAAGAAAGCCCAAAGAAAGGGGAAAGAAAGCCCAAGAAAGCCCAAAGAAAGTGGAAAGAAAGGGGAAAGAAAGCCCAAAGAAAGCCCAAAGAAAGGGGAAAGAAAGCCCAAAGAAAGGGGAAAGAAAGCCCAAAGAAAGCCCAAAGAAAGCTCACAGAAAGGGGAAAGAAAGCCCAAAGAAAGGGGAAAGAAAGCCCAAAGAAAGCCCAAAGAAAGCCCAAATAAAGGGGAAAGAAAGGGGAAAGAAAGCCCAAAGAAAGGGGAAAGAAAGCCCAAAGAGAGCCCAAAGAAAGGGGAAAGAAAGGGGAAAGAAATCCAAAGAAAGGGGAAAGAAAGCCCAAAGAAAGCCCAAAGAAAGTGCAAAGAAAGCCCACAGAAAGGGGAAAGAAAGCCGAAAGAAAGGGGAAAGAAAGCCCAAAGAAAGCCCAAAGAAAGTCCAAAGAAAGCCCAAAGAAAGCCCAAAGAAAGCCCAAAGAAAGGGGAAAGAAAGGGGAAAGAAAGCCCAAAGAAAGTGGAAAGAAAGCCCAAAGAAAGCCAAAAGAAAGGGGAAAGAAAGCCCAAAGAAATCCCAAAGAAATGGGAAAGAAAGGGGAAAGAAAGCACAAAGAAAGTGGAAAGAAATCCCAAAGAAAGCCCAAAGAAAGGGGAAAGAAAGCCCAAAGAAAGGGGAAAGAAAGCCCAAAGAAAGGGGAAAGAAAGCCCAAAGAAAGCCCAAAGAAAGCCCAAAGAAAGTGGAAAGAAAGGGGAAAGAAAGCCCAAAGAAAGCCCAAGGAAAGCCCAAAGAAAGGGGAAAGAAAGCCCAAAGAAACCATAAAAAAAGGGGAAAGAAAGCCCAAAGAAAGGGGAAAGAAAGCCCAAAGAAAGGGGAAAGAAAGCCCAAAGAAAGGGGAAAGAAAGCCCAAAGAAAGGGGGAAGAAAGCCCAAAGAAAGCCCAAAGAAAGGGGAAAGAAAGGGGAAAGAAAGCCCAAAGAAAGGGGAAAGAAAGCCCAAAGAAAGGGGAAAGAAATCTCAAAGAAAGCCCAAAGAAAGAGGAAAGAGAGCCCAAAGAAAGGGAAAAGAAAGCCCAAAGAAAGGGGAAAGAAAGCCCAAAGAAAGGGGAAAGAAAGCGCAAAGAAAGCCCACAGAAAGGGGAAAGAAAGCCCAAAGAAAGGGGAAAGAAAGCCCAAAGAAAGGGGAAAGAAAGCCCAAAGAAAGGGGAAAGAAAGCCCAAAGAAAGGGGAAAGAAAGCTCAAAGAAAGCCCAAAGAAAGGGGAAAGAAAGCCCAAAGAAAGCCCAAAGAAAAGGGAAAGAAAGCCCAAAGAAAGGGGAAAGAAAGCCCAAAGAAAGGGGAATGACAGCCCAAAGAAAGGGGAAAGAATGCCAAAGGAAAGCCCAAAGAAAGCCCAAAGAAAGCCCACAGAAAGTGGAAAGAAAGCCCAAAGAAAGCCCAAAGAAAGCCCAAGGAAAGCCCAAAGAAAGGGGAAAGAAAGCCCAAAGAAAGGGGAAAGAAAGCCCAAAGAAAGCCCAAAGAAAGCCCAAAGAAAGCCCAAAGAAATGGAAAAGAAAGCCCAAAGAAAGCCCAAAGAAAGGGGAAAGAAAGCCCAAAGAAAGGGGAAACAAAGCCCAAGGAAATGGGAAAGAAAGGGGAAAGAAAGCCCAAAGAAAGGGGAAAAAAAGGGGAAAGAAAGGGGAAAGAAAGCCCAAAGAAAGCCCAAAGAAATCCCAAAGAAAGGGGAAAGAAAGCCCAAAGAAAGCCCAAAGAAAGGGGAAAGAAAGCCAAAAGAAAGGGGAATGACAGCCCAAAGAAAGGGGAAAGAAAGCCCAAAGAAAGGGGAAAGAAAGCCCAAAGAAAGGGGAAAGAAAGCCCAAAGAAAGCCCAAAGAAAGCCCAAAGAAAGTGGAAAGAAAGGGGAAAGAAAGCCCAAAGAAAGCCCAAGGAAAGCCCAAAGAAAGGGGAAAGAAAGCCCAAAGAAACCCCAAAGAAAGGGGAAAGAAAGCCCAAAGAAAGGGGAAAGAAAGCCCAAAGAAAGGGGAAAGAAAGCCCAAAGAAATGGGAAAGAAAGCCCAAAGAAAGGGGGAAGAAAGCCCAAAGAAAGCCCAAAGAAAGGGGAAAGAAAGGGGAAAGAAAGCCCAAAGAAAGCCCAAAGAAAGGGGAAAGAAAGCGCAAAGAAAGCCCACAGAAAGGGGAAAGAAAGCCCAAAGAAAGGGGAAAGAAAGCCCAAAGAAAGGGAAAGAAAGCCCAAAGAAAGGGGAAAGAAAGCCCAAAGAAAGGGGAAAGAAAGCCCAAAGAAAGGGGAAAGAAAGCCCAAAGAAAGGGGAAAGAAAGCCCAAAGAAAGGGGAAAGAAAGCCCAGAGAAAGGCCAAAGAAAGCCCAAAGAAAGCCCAAAGAAAGGGGAAAGAAAGCCCAAAGAAAGGGGAAAGAAAGCCCAAAGAAAGGGGAATGACAGCCCAAAGAAAGGAGAAAGAATGCCAAAGGAAAGCCCAAAGAAAGCCCAAAGAAAGCCCACAGAAAGTGGAAAGAAAGCCCAAAGAAAGCCCAAAGAAAGCCCAAGGAAAGCCCAAAGAAAGGGGAAAGAAAGCCCAAAGAAAGGGGAAAGAAAGCCCAAAGAAAGCCCAAAGAAAGCCCAAAGAAAGCCGAAAGAAATGGAAAAGAAAGCCCAAAGAAAGCCCAAAGAAAGGGGAAAGAAAGCCCAAAGAAAGGGGAAACAAAGCCCAAAGAAATGGGAAAGAAAGGGGAAAGAAAGCCCAAAGAAAGGGGAAAGAAAGCACAAAGAAAGCCCAAAGAAAGCCCAAAGAAATCCCAAAGAAAGGGGAAAGAAAGCCCAAAGAAAGGGGAAAGAAAGCCCAAAGAAAGCCCAAAGAAAGCCCAAAGAAAACCCAAAGAAAGGGGAAAGAAAGCCCAAAGAAAGCCCAAAGAAAGGGGAAAGAAAGCCCAAAGAAAGGGGAATGACAGCCCAAAGAAAGGGGAAAGAAAGCCCAAAGAAAGGGGAAAGAAAGCCCAAAGAAAGGGGAAAGAAAGCCCAAAGAAAGGGGAAAGAAAGCTCAAAGAAAGCCCAAAGAAAGGGGAAAGAGAGCCCAAAGAAAGGGAAAAGAAAGCCCAAAGAAAGGGGAAAGAAAGCCCAAAGAAAGGGGAAAGAAAGCCCAAAGAAAGGGGAAAGAAAGCTCAAAGAAAGCCCAAAGAAAGGGGAAAGAGAGCCCAAAGAAAGGGAAAAGAAAGCCCAAAGAAAGGGGAAAGAAAGCCAAAAGAAAGGGGAAAGAAAGCCCAAAGAAAGCCCAAACAAAGGGGAAAGAAAGCCCAAAGAAAGGGGAAAGAAAGCCCAAAGAAAGGGGAAAGAAAGCCCAAAGAAAGGGGAAAGAAAGCCCAAAGAAAGGGGAAAGAAAGCCCAAAGAAAGCCCAAACAAAGGGGAAAGAAAGCCCAAAGAAAGGGGAAAGAAAGCCCAGAGAAAGCCCAAAGAAAGCCCAAGGAAAGCCCAAAGAAAAGGGAAAGAAAGCCCAAAGAAAGGGGAAAGAATACCCAAAGAAAGGGGAAAGACAGCCCAAAGAAAGGGGAAAGAAAGCCCAAAGAAAGGGGGAAAGAAAGCCCAAAGAAAGAGGAAAGAAAGCCCGAAGAAAGCCCAAAGAAAGCCCAAAGAAAGCCCAAAGAAAGCCCAAACAAAGGGGAAAGAAATCCCGAAGAAAGCCCAAAGAAAGCCCAAAGAAAGCCCAAAGAAAGCCCAATCAAAGGGGAAAGAAAGCCCAAAGAAAGGGGAAAGAAAGCCCAGAGAAAGGGAAAACAAAGCCCAAAGAAAGGGGAAAAAAAGCCCAAAGAAAGGGGAAAGAAAGCCCAAAGAAAGGTGAGAGAAAGCCCAAAGAAAGCCCAAAGAAAGGGGAAAGAAAGCCCAAAGAAAGGGGATAGAAAGCCCAAAGAAAGTGGAAAGAAAGCCCAAAGAAAGCGGAAAGAAAGCCCAAAGAAAGCCCAAAGAAAGCCCAAAGAAAGGGGAAAGAAAGCCCAAAGAAAGGGGAAACAAAGCCCAAAGAAAGTGGAAAGAAAGCCCAAAGAAAGCCCAAAGAAAGGGGAAAGAAAGCCCAAAGAAAGGGGAAAGAAAGCCCAAAGACAGCCCAAAGAAAGGGGAAAGAAAGCCCAAAGAAAGCCCAAAGAAAGGGGAAAGAAAGGGGAAAGAAAGCCCAAAGAAAGGGGAAAGAAAGCCCAAAGAAAGCCCAAAGAAAAGAAAGGGAAAGAAAGTGCAAAGAAATACCAAAGATAGGGGAAAGATAGCCCAAAGAAAGGGGAAAGAAAGCCCAAAGAAAGCCCAAAGAAAGCCAAAGAAAGCCCAAATAAAGCCCAAAGAAAGCCCAAAGAAAGCCCAAAGAAAGCCCAAAGAAAGCCCAAAGAAAGCCCAAAGACATGGGGAAAGAAAGCCCAAAGAAAGGGGAAAGAAAGCCCAAAGAAAGGGGAAAGAAAGCCCAAAGAAAGGGGAAAGAAAGCCCAAGAAAGCCCAAAGAAAGCCCAAAGAAAGTGGAAAGAAAGGGGAAAGAAAGCCCAAAGAAAGCCCAAAGAAAGGGGAAAGAAAGTGCAAAGAAATACCAAAGATAGGGGAAAGATAGCCCAAAGAAAGGGGAAAGAAAGCCCTAAGAAAGCGCAAAGAAAGCCCAAAGAAAGCCCAAAGAAAGCCCAAAGAAATCCCAAAGAAAGCCCAAAGAAATGGGAAAGAAAGGGGAAAGAAAGCCAAAGAAAGGGGAAAGAAAGGGGAAAGAAATCCCAAAGAAAGCCCAAAGAAAGCCCAAAGAAAGTGGAAAGAAAGGGGAAAGAAAGCCCAAAGAAAGCCCAAAGAAAGCCCAAGGAAAGCCCAAAGAAAGGGGAAAGAAAGCCCAAAGAAAGGGGAATGACAGCCCAAAGAAAGGGGAAAGAAAGCCCAAAGAAAGGGGAAAGAAAGCCCAAAGAAAGGGGAAAGAAAGCCCAAAGAAAGGGGAAAGAAAGCCCAAGAAAGCCCAAAGAAAGCCCAAAGAAAGTGGAAAGAAAGGGGAAAGAAAGCCCAAAGAAAGCCCAAAGAAAGGGGAAAGAAAGCCCAAGAAAGGGGAAAGAAAGCCCAAAGAAAGCCCAAATAAAGCCCAAAGAAAGCCCAAAGAAAGCCCAAAGAAAGGGGAAAGAAAGCCCAAAGAAAGGGGAATGACAGCCCAAAGAAAGCCCAAAGAAAGCCCAAAGAAAGCCCAAAGAAAGGGGAAAGAAAGGGGAAAGAAAGGGGAAAGAAAGCCCAAAGAAAGGGGAAAGAAAGGGGAAAGAAAGCCCAAAGAAAGCCCAAAGAAAGCCCAAAGAAAGTGGAAAGAAAGGGGAAAGAAAGCCCAAAGGAAGCCCAAAGAAAGCCCAAGGAAAGCCCAAAGAAAGGGGAAAGAAAGCCCAAAGAAAGGGGAATGACAGCCAAAAGAAAGGGGAAAGAAAGCCCAAAGGGGAAAGAAAGCCCAAAAAAGGGGGAAAGAAAGCCCAAAGAAACGGGAAAGAAAGCCCGAAGAAAGCCCAAAGAAAGCCCAAAGAAAGCGGAAAGAAAGGGGAAAGAAAGCCCAAAGAAAGCACAAAGAAAGCCCAAGGAAAGCCCAAAGAAAGGGAAAGAAAGCCCAAAGAAAGGGGAAAGAAAGCCAAAAGAAATCCCAAAGAAAGCCCAAAGAAAGCTCACAGAAAGGGGAAAGAAAGCCCAAAGAAAGGGGAAAGAAAGCCCAAAGAAAGCCCAAAGAAAGCCCAAAGAAAGCCCAAATAAAGGGGAAAGAAAGGGGAAGGAAAGCCCAAAGAAAGGGGAAAGAAAGCAAAAAAGAGAGCCCAAGGAAAGGGGAAAGAAAGGGGAAAGAAAGCCCAAAGAAAGGGGAAAGAAAGCCCAAAGAAAGGGGAAAGAAAGCCCAGAGAAAGGGGAAAGAAAGTCCAAAGAAAGGGGAAAGAAAGCCCAAAGAAAGGGGAAAGACACCCCAAAGAAAGCCCAAAGAAAGGGGAAAGAAAGCCCAAAGAAAGGGGAAAGAAAGCTCAAAGAAAGCCCAAAGAAAGGGGAAAGAAAGCCCAAAGAAAGGGGAAAGAAAGCCCAAAGAAAGGGGAAAGAAAGCCCAAAGAAAGGGGAAAGAAAGCCCAAAGAAAGCCCAAAGAAAGCCCAAAGAAAGCCCAAATAAAGCCCAAAGAAAGCCCAAAGAAAGCCAAAAGAAAGGGGAAAGAAAGCCCAAAGAAAGGGGAAAGAAAGCCCAAAGAAAGCCCAAAGAAAGCTCAAAGAAATTGGAAAGAAAGGGGAAAGAAAGCCCAAAGAAATCCCAAAGAAAGCCCAAGGAAAGCCAAAAGAAAGGGGAAAGAAAGCCCAAAGAAAGGGGAAAGAAAGCCCAAAGAAAGCCCAAAGAAAGCTCAAAGAAATTGGAAAGAAAGGGGAAAGAAAGCCCAAAGAAAGCCCAAGGAAAGCCCAAAGAAAGGGGAAAGAAAGCCCAAAGAAAGGGGAATGACAGCCCAAAGAAAGGGGAAAGAAAGCCCAAAGAAAGGGGAAAGAAAGCCCAAAGAAAGCCCAAAGAAAGGGGAAAGAAAGCCCAAAGAAAGGGGAAAGAAAGCCCAAAGAAAGGGGAAAGAAAGCCCAAAGAAAGGGGAAAGAAAGCCCAAAGAAAGCCCAAAGAAAGCCCAAAGAATGTGGAAAGAAAGGGGAAAGAAAACCCAAAGAAAGCCCAAAGAAAGCCCAAGGAAAGCCCAAAGAAAGGGGAAAGAAACCCCAAAGAAAGGGGAAAGAAAGCCCAAAGAAAGCCCAAAGAAAGCCCAAAGAAAGCCCACAGAAAGGGCAAAGAAAGCCCAAAGAAAGGGGAAAGAAAGCCCAAAGAAAGCCCAAAGAAAGCCCAAATAAAGCCCAAAGAAAGCCCAAAGAAAGCCCAAAGAAAGGGGAAAGAAAGCCCAAAGAAAGGGGAATGACAGCCCAAAGAAAGCGCAAAGAAAGCCCAAAGAAAGCCCAAAGAAAGCCCAAAGAAAGCCCAAAGAAAGGGGAAAGAAAGCCCAAAGAAAGGGGAAAGAAAGGGGCAAGAAAGCCCAAAGAAAGCCCAAAGAAAGCCCAAAGAAAGTGGAAAGAAAGGGGAAAGAAAGCCCAAAGAAAGCCCAAAGAAAGCCCAAGGAAAGCCCAAAGAAAGGGGAAAGAAAGCCCAAAGAAAGGGGAATGACAGCCCAAAGAAAGGGGAAAGAAAGCCCAAAGAAAGGGGAAAGAAAGCCCAAAGAAAGGGGAAAGAAAGCCCAAAGAAAGGGGAAAGAAAGCCCAAGAAAGCCCAAAGAAAGCCCAAAGAAAGTGGAAAGAAAGCCCAAAGAAAGCCCAAAGAAAGGGGAAAGAAAGCCCAAAGAAAGGGGAAAGAAAGCCCAAAGAAAGCCCAAAGAAAGCTCACAGAAAGGGGAAAGAAAGCCCAAAGAAAGGGGAAAGAAAGCCCAAAGAAAGCCCAAAGAAAGCCCAAAGAAAGCCCAAATAAAGAGGAAAGAAAGGGGAAAGAAAGCCCAAAGAAAGGGGAAAGAAAGCCCAAAGAGAGCCCAAAGAAAGGGGAAAGAAAGGGGAAAGAAATCCCAAAGAAAGGGGAAAGAAAGCCCAAAGAAAGCCCAAAGAAAGTCCAAAGAAAGCCCACAGAAAGGGGAAAGAAAGCCGAAAGAAAGGGGAAAGAAAGCCCAAAGAAAGCCCAAAGAAAGTCCAAAGAAAGCCCAAAGAAAGCCCAAAGAAAGCCCAAAGAAAGGGTAAAGAAAGGGGAAAGAAAGCCCAAAGAAAGTGGAAAGAAAGCCCAAAGAAAGCCCAAAGAAAGGGGAAAGAAAGCCAAAGAAAGCCCAAAGAAATGGGAAAGAAAGGGGAAAGAAAGCACAAAGAAAGTGGAAAGAAAGCCCAAAGAAAGCCCAAAGAAAGGGGAAAGAAAGCCCAAAGAAAGGGGAAAGAAAGCCCAAAGAAAGGGGAAAGAAAGCCCAAAGAAAGCCCAAAGAAAGCCCAAAGAAAGTGGAAAGAAAGGGGAAAGAAAGCCCAAAGAAAGCCCAAGGAAAGCCCAAAGAAAGGGGAAAGAAAGCCCAAAGAAACCCCAAAGAAAGGGGAAAGAAAGCCCAAAGAAAGGGGAAAGAAAGCCCAAAGAAAGGGGAAAGAAAGCCCAAAGAAAGGGGAAAGAAAGCCCAAAGAAAGGGGGAAGAAAGCCCAAAGAAAGCCCAAAGAAAGGGGAAAGAAAGGGGAAAGAAAGCCCAAAGAAAGCCCAAAGAAAGGGGAAAGAAAGCGCAAAGAAAGCCCACAGAAAGGGGAAAGAAAGCCCAAAGAAAGGGGAAAGAAAGCCCAAAGAAAGCCCAAAGAAAGCCCAAAGAAAGCCCAAAGAAAGCCCAAATAAAGCCCAAAGAAAGCCCAAAGAAAGCCCAAAGAAAGGGGAAAGAAAGCCCAAAGAAAGGGGAATGACAGCCCAAAGAAAGCGCAAAGAAAGCCCAAAGAAAGCCCAAAGAAAGCCCAAAGAAAGCCCAAAGAAAGGGGAAAGAAAGCCCAAAGAAAGGGGAAAGAAAGGGGAAAGAAAGCCCAAAGAAAGCCCAAAGAAAGCCCAAAGAAAGTGGAAAGAAAGGGGAAAGAAAGCCCAAAGAAAGCCCAAAGAAAGCCCAAGGAAAGCCCAAAGAAAGGGGAAAGAAAGCCCAAAGAAAGGGGAATGACAGCCCAAAGAAAGGGGAAAGAAAGCCCAAAGAAAGGGGAAAGAAAGCCCAAAGAAAGGGGAAAGAAAGCCCAAAGAAAGGGGAAAGAAAGCCCAAGAAAGCCCAAAGAAAGCCCAAAGAAAGTGGAAAGAAAGCCCAAAGAAAGCCCAAAGAAAGGGGAAAGAAAGCCCAAAGAAAGGGGAAAGAAAGCCCAAAGAAAGCCCAAAGAAAGCTCACAGAAAGGGGAAAGAAAGCCCAAAGAAAGGGGAAAGAAAGCCCAAAGAAAGCCCAAAGAAAGCCCAAATAAAGGGGAAAGAAAGGGGAAAGAAAGCCCAAAGAAAGGGGAAAGAAAGCCCAAAGAGAGCCCAAAGAAAGGGGAAAGAAAGGGGAAAGAAATCCAAAGAAAGGGGAAAGAAAGCCCAAAGAAAGCCCAAAGAAAGTCCAAAGAAAGCCCACAGAAAGGGGAAAGAAAGCCGAAAGAAAGGGGAAAGAAAGCCCAAAGAAAGCCCAAAGAAAGTCCAAAGAAAGCCCAAAGAAAGCCCAAAGAAAGCCCAAAGAAAGGGTAAAGAAAGGGGAAAGAAAGCCCAAAGAAAGTGGAAAGAAAGCCCAAAGAAAGCCCAAAGAAAGGGGAAAGAAAGCCCAAAGAAAGCCCAAAGAAATGGGAAAGAAAGAGGAAAGAAAGCACAAAGAAAGTGGAAAGAAAGCCCAAAGAAAGCCCAAAGAAAGGGGAAAGAAAGCCCAAAGAAAGGGGAAAGAAAGCCCAAAGAAAGGGGAAAGAAAGCCCAAAGAAAGGGGAAAGAAAGCCCAAAGAAAGCCCAAAGAAAGCCCAAAGAAAGTGGAAAGAAAGGGGAAAGAAAGCCCAAAGAAAGCCCAAGGAAAGCCCAAAGAAAGGGGAAAGAAAGCCCAAAGAAACCCCAAAGAAAGGGGAAAGAAAGCCCAAAGAAAGGGGAAAGAAAGCCCAAAGAAAGGGGAAAGAAAGCCCAAAGAAAGGGGAAAGAAAGCCCAAAGAAAGGGGGAAGAAAGCCCAAAGAAAGCCCAAAGAAAGGGGAAAGAAAGGGGAAAGAAAGCCCAAAGAAAGCCCAAAGAAAGGGGAAAGAAAGCGCAAAGAAAGCCCACAGAAAGGGGAAAGAAAGCCCAAAGAAAGGGGAAAGAAAGCCCAAAGAAAGGGGAAAGAAAGCCCAAAGAAAGGGGAAAGAAAGCCAAAGAAAGCCCAAAGAAAGCCCAAAGAATGTGGAAAGAAAGGGGAAAGAAAACCCAAAGAAAGCCCAAAGAAAGCCCAAGGAAAGCCCAAAGAAAGGGGAAAGAAACCCCAAAGAAAGGGGAAAGAAAGCCCAAAGAAAGCCCAAAGAAAGCCCAAAGAAAGCCCACAGAAAGGGGAAAGAAAGCCCAAAGAAAGGGGAAAGAAAGCCCAAAGAAAGCCCAAAGAAAGCCCAAAGAAAGCCCAAAGAAAGCCCAAATAAAGCCCAAAGAAAGCCCAAAGAAAGCCCAAAGAAAGGGGAAAGAAAGCCCAAAAAAAGGGGAATGACAGCCCAAAGAAAGCGCAAAGAAAGCCCAAAGAAAGCCCAAAGAAAGCCCAAAGAAAGGGGAAAGAAAGGGGAAAGAAAGCCCAAAGAAAGGGGAAAGAAAGGGGAAAGAAAGCCCAAAGTAAGCCCAAAGAAAGCCCAAAGAAAGTGGAAAGAAAGGGGAAAGAAAGCCCAAAGAAAGCCCAAAGAAAGCCCAAGGAAAGCCCAAAGAAAGGGGAAAGAAAGCCCAAAGAAAGGGAAATGACAGCCCAAAGAAAGGGGAAAGAAAGCCCAAAGAAAGGGGAAAGAAAGCCCAAAGAAAGGGGAAAGAAAGCCCAAGAAAGCCCAAAGAAAGCCCAAAGAAAGTGGAAAGAAAGGGGAAAGAAAGCCAAAGAAAGCCCAAAGAAAGGGGAAAGAAAGCCCAAAGAAAGGGGAAAGAAAGCCCAAAGAAAGCCCAAATAAAGGGGAAAGAAAGGGGAAAGAAAGCCCAAAGAAAGGGGAAAGAAAGCCCAAAGAGAGCCCAAAGAAAGGGGAAAGAAAGGGGAAAGAAATCCCAAAGAAAGGGGAAAGAAAGCCCAAAGAAAGCCCAAAGAAAGTCCAAAGAAAGCCCACAGAAAGGGGAAAGAAAGCCGAAAGAAAGGGGAAAGAAAGCCCAAAGAAAGCCCAAAGAAAGTCCAAAGAAAGCCCAAAGAAAGCCCAAAGAAAGCCCAAAGAAAGGGGAAAGAAAGGGGAAAGAAAGCCCAAAGAAAGTGGAAAAAAAGCCCAAAGAAAGCCCAAAGAAAGGGGAAAGAAAGCCCAAAGAAAGCCCAAAGAAATGGGAAAGAAAGGGGAAAGAAAGCACAAAGAAAGTGGAAAGAAAGCCCAAAGAAAGCCCAAAGAAAGGGGAAAGAAAGCCCAAAGAAAGGGGAAAGAAAGCCCAAAGAAAGGGGAAAGAAAGCCCAAAGAAAGCCCAAAGAAAGCCCAAAGAAAGTGGAAAGAAAGGGAAAGAAAGCCCAAAGAAAGCCCAAGAAAGCCCAAAGAAAGGGGAAAGAAAGCCCAAAGAAACCATAAAAAAAGA
>NW_027043119.1:300000-383249 GCF_036013475.1 Columba livia
GCCTTGTCATGCTTTGCCCTTTTGACTTGCCTTGCTTTGCCCTTTTGCCTTGCCTTGCTTTGCCCTTTTGCCTTGCTTTGCCTTGTTATGCTTTGCCCTTTTGCCTTGCCTTGCTTTGCCATTTTGCCTTTCCTTGAATTGCCCTTTTGCCTTACTTTGCCTTGACTTGCTATACCCTTTTTCCTTGCCTTGCCTTGTCATACTTTGCCATTTTGACTTGCTTTGCTTTGCCCTTTTGCCTTGCCTTGCTTTGCCATTTTGCCTTTCCTTGAATTGCCCTTTTGCCTTACCTTGCCTTGACTTGCTATACCCTTTTTCCTTGCCTTGCCTTGTCATGCTTTGCCCTTTTGACTTGCTTTGCTTTGTCCTTTTGCCTTGCCTTGCTTTGCCATTTTGCCTTTCCTTGAATTGCCCTTTTGCCTTACCTTGCCTTGACTTGCTATACCCTTTTTCCTTGCCTTGCCTTGTCATGCTTTGCCCTTTTGACTTTCCTTTGCTTTGCCCTTTTGCCTTGCCTTGCTTTGCCCTTCTGCCTTGCTTTGCCTTGTTATGCTTTCCCTTTTGCCTTGTCTTGCTTTGCCATTTTGCTTTTCCTTGCATTGCCCTTTTGCCTTACCTTGCCTTGACATGCTTTACCCTTTTGCCTTGCCTTGCCTTTTCATGCTTTGCCCTTTTGCATTGCCTTGCCTTGTCATGCTTTGCCCTTTTGACTTGCTTTGCTATGCCCTTTTGCCTTGCCTTTCCTTGTTTTGCCGTTTTCAATTTCCTTGCATTGCCTTACTTTCATCTTTGCCTTGCCTTGACGTGTCTTCCTTATCCTTTCGCCTTGCCTTGCTTTGCTTTCCCCTTTTTTCTTGCCTTACCTTGCCTTGCTTTTTCTCTTTGCCTTGTCTTGCCTTGCCTTCCTTTCTCCTTTTGCCCTGATTTGCCTTGCCTTTCTTTTGACCTTTTGCCTTGCCTTGCCTTGCCATGCTTTGCTCTTTTTCCTTGCCTTGCTTTGCCCTTTT
Source organism: Columba livia (assembly GCF_036013475.1). NCBI lineage: Eukaryota > Metazoa > Chordata > Aves > Columbiformes > Columbidae > Columba > Columba livia. The sequence goes on from NW_027043119.1 coordinate 301,008, forward strand.
GTCTTGCCTTGCCTTGCCTTGCTTTGCCATTTTCCCTTGCCTTGCTATTCCCTTTTGCCTTGCCTTTCCTTGCTTTGGCCTTTTTCCTGGCCTTGCCATGGTTTGTCCTTTTGACTTACCTTGCCTTGCCTTTCTTTGCCCTTTTGCCTGGCCTTGCAATGAATTGCCCTTTTTCCTTGCCTTGCCATGCTTTGCCCTTTTGCCTTGCCTTGCTTTGCCATTTTGTCTTTCCTTGAATTGCCCTTTTGCCTTACCTTGCCTTGACTTGCTATAGCCTTTTTCCTTGCCTCGCCTTGTCATACTTTGCCATTTTGACTTGCTTTGCTTTGCCGTTTTGCCTTGCCTTGCTTTGCCATTTTGCCTTTCCTTGAATTGCCCTTTTGCCTTACCTTGCCTTGACTTGCTATACCCTTTTTCCTTGCCTTGCCTTGTCATGCTTTGCCCTTTTGACTTGCCTTGCTTTGCCATTTTGCCTTTCCTTGAATTGCCCTTTTGCCTTACCTTGCCTTGACTTGCTATACCCTTTTTCCTTGCCTTGCCTTGTCATGCTTTGCCCTTTTGACTTGCCTTGCTTTGCCCTTTTGCCTTGCTTTGCCTTGTTATGCTTTGCCCTTTTGCCTTGTCTTGCTTTGCCATTTTGCCTTTCCTTGCATTGCCCTTTTGCCTTACCTTGCCTTGACATGCTTTGCCCTTTTGCCTTGCCTTGCCTTGTCATGCTTTGCCCTTTTGACTTGCTTTGCTTTGCCCTTTTGCCTTGCCTTTCCTTGTTTTGCCGTTTTGAATTGCCTTGCATTGCCTTGCTTTCATCTTTGCCTTGCCTTGACGTGTCTTCCTTATCCTTTTGCCTTGCCTTGCTTTGCTTTCTCCTTTTCCCTTGCCTTTCCTTGCCTTGCTTTACCCTTTTGCCTTCCCTTGCCTTTGCCTTTCCATGCCTTGCTTTGCCCCTTTGCCTTACCTTGCCTTGCTATGCCCTTTTGCCTTGCCTTGCTTTGTCTTTTTGCCTTGTCTTGCCTAGCCTTCCTTTCTCCCTTTTGCCCTGATTTGCCTTGCCTTTCTTTTGACCTTTTGCCTTGTCTTGCCATGCTTTGCTCTTTTTCCTTGCCTTGCTTTGCCCTTTTGTCTTTCCTTGCCTTGCCTTGCTTTGCCATTTTCCCTTGCCTTGCTTTCCCCTTTTGCCTTGCCTTTCCTTGCTTTGGCCTTTTTCCTGGCCTTGCCATGGTTTGTCCTTTTGACTTACCTTGCCTTGCCTTTCTTTGCACTTTTGCCTGGCCTTGCTTTGCCATTTTGCCTTTCCTTGAATTGCCCTTTTGCCTTACCTTGCCTTGACTTGCTATACCCTTTTTCCTTGCCTTGCCTTGTCATGCTTTGCCCTTTTGACTTGCCTTGCTTTGCCCTTTTGCCTTGCCTTGCTTTGCCCTTTTGCCTTGCTTTGCCTTGTTATGCTTTGCCCTTTTGCCTTGCCTTTCTTTGCCCTTTTGCCTGGCCTTGCATTGAGTTGCCCTTTTTCCTTGCCTTGCCATGCTTTGCCCTTTTGCCTTGCCTTGCTTTGCCATTTTGTCTTTCCTTGAATTGCCCTTTTGCCTTACCTTGCCTTGACTTGCTATACCCTTTTTCCTTGCCTTGCCTTGTCATGCTTTGCCCTTTTGCCTTGCCTTGCTTTGCCATTTTGCCTTTCCTTGAATTGCCCTTTTGCCTTACCTTGCCTTGACTTTCTATACCCTTTTTCCTTGCCTTGCCTTGTCATGCTTTGCCCTTTTGACTTGCCTTGCTTTGCCCTTTTGCCTTGCTTTGCCTTGTTATGCTTTGCCCTTTTGCCTTGTCTTGCTTTGCCATTTTGCCTTTCCTTGCATTGCCCTTTTGCCTTACCTTGCCTTGTCATGCTTTGCCCTTTTGCCTTGCCTTGCCTTGTCATGCTTTGCCCTTTTGCCTTGCCTTTCCTTGTTTTGCCGTTTTGAATTGCCTTGCATTGCCTTGCTTTCATCTTTGCCTTGCCTTGACGTGTCTTCCTTATCCTTTTGCCTTGCCTTGCTTTGCTTTCTCCTTTTCCCTTGCCTTTCCTTGCCTTGCTTTACCCTTTTGCCTTCCCTTGCCTTTGCCTTTCCATGCCTTGCTTTGCCCCTTTGCCTTACCTTGCCTTGCTATGCCCTTTTGCCTTGCCTTGCTTTGTATCTTTGCCTTGTCTTGCCTTTCCTTGCTTTGGCCTTTTTCCTGGCCTTGCCATGGTTTGTCCTTTTGACTTACCTTGCCTTGCCTTTCTTTGCCCTTTTGCCTGGCCTTGCATTGAGTTGCCCTTTTTCCTTGCCTTGCCATGCTTTGCCCTTTTGCCTTGCCTTGCTTTGCCATTTTGTCTTTCCTTGAATTGCCCTTTTGCCTTACCTTGCCTTGACTTGCTATAGCCTTTTTCCTTGCCTCGCCTTGTCATACTTTGCCATTTTGACTTGCTTTGCTTTGCCGTTTTGCCTTGCCTTGCTTTGCCATTTTGCCTTTCCTTGAATTGCCCTTTTGCCTTACCTTGCCTTGACTTGCTATACCCTTTTTCCTTGCCTTGCCTTGTCATGCTTTGCCCTTTTGACTTGCCTTGCTTTGCCCTTTTGCCTTGCTTTGCCTTGTTATGCTTTGCCCTTTTGCCTTGTCTTGCTTTGCCATTTTGCCTTTCCTTGCATTGCCCTTTTGCCTTACCTTGCCTTGACATGCTTTGCCCTTTTGCCTTGCCTTGCCTTGTCATGCTTTGCCCTTTTGACTTGCTTTGCTTTGCCCTTTTGCCTTGCCTTTCCTTGTTTTGCCGTTTTGAATTGCCTTGCATTGCCTTGCTTTCATCTTTGCCTTGCCTTGACGTGTCTTCCTTATCCTTTTGCCTTGCCTTGCTTTGCTTTCTCCTTTTCCCTTGCCTTTCCTTGCCTTGCTTTACCCTTTTGCCTTCCCTTGCCTTTGCCTTTCCATGCCTTGCTTTGCCCCTTTGCCTTACCTTGCCATGCTATGCCCTTTTGCCTTGCCTTGCTTTGTCTTTTTGCCTTGTCTTGCCTAGCCTTCCTTTCTCCCTTTTGCCCTGATTTGCCTTGCCTTTCTTTTGACCTTTTGCCTTGTCTTGCCATGCTTTGCTCTTTTTCCTTGCCTTGCTTTGCCCTTTTGTCTTTCCTTGCCTTGCCTTGCTTTGCCATTTTCCCTTGCCTTGCTTTCCCCTTTTGCCTTGCCTTTCCTTGCTTTGGCCTTTTTCCTGGCCTTGCCATGGTTTGTCCTTTTGACTTACCTTGCCTTGCCTTTCTTTGCACTTTTGCCTGGCCTTGCTTTGCCATTTTGCCTTTCCTTGAATTGCCCTTTTGCCTTACCTTGCCTTGACTTGCTATACCCTTTTTCCTTGCCTTGCCTTGTCATGCTTTGCCCTTTTGACTTGCCTTGCTTTGCCCTTTTGCCTTGCCTTGCTTTGCCCTTTTGCCTTGCTTTGCATTGTTATGCTTTGCCCTTTTGCCTTGCCTTTCTTTGCCCTTTTGCCTGGCCTTGCATTGAGTTGCCCTTTTTCCTTGCCTTGCCATGCTTTGCCCTTTTGCCTTGCCTTGCTTTGCCATTTTGTCTTTCCTTGAATTGCCCTTTTGCCTTACCTTGCCTTGACTTGCTATACCCTTTTTCCTTGCCTTGCCTTGTCATGCTTTGCCCTTTTGCCTTGCCTTGCTTTGCCATTTTGCCTTTCCTTGAATTGCCCTTTTGCCTTACCTTGCCTTGACTTTCTATACCCTTTTTCCTTGCCTTGCCTTGTCATGCTTTGCCCTTTTGACTTGCCTTGCTTTGCCCTTTTGCCTTGCTTTGCCTTGTTATGCTTTGCCCTTTTGCCTTGTCTTGCTTTGCCATTTTGCCTTTCCTTGCATTGCCCTTTTGCCTTACCTTGCCTTGTCATGCTTTGCCCTTTTGCCTTGTCTTGCTTTGCCATTTTGCTTTTCCTTGCATTGCCATTTTGCCTTACCTTGCCTTGACATGCTTTACCCTTTTGCCTTGCCTTGCCTTTTCATGCTTTGCCCTTTTGCATTGCCTTGCCTTGTCATGCTTTGCCCTTTTGACTTGCTTTGCTTTGCCCTTTTGCCTTGCCTTTCCTTGTTTTGCCGTTTTGAATTGCCTTGCATTGCCTTACTTTCATCTTTGCCTTGCCTTGACGTGTCTTCCTTATCATTTTGCCTTGCCTTGCTTTGCTTTCCCCTTTTGCCTTGCCTTTCCTTGCCTTGCTTTGCCTTGTTATGCTTTGCCCTTTTGCCTTGCCTTGCTTTACCATTTTGCCTTTCCTTGAATTGCCCTTTTGCCTTACCTTGCCTTGACTTGCTATAGCCTTTTTCCTTGCCTTGCCTTGTCATACTTTGCCATTTTGACTTGCTTTGCTTTGCCCTTTTGCCTTGCCTTGCTTTGCCATTTTGCCTTTCCTTGAATTGCCCTTTTGCCTTACCTTGCCTTGACTTGCTATACCCTTTTTCCTTGCCTTGCCTTGTCATGCTTTGCCCTTTTGACTTTCCTTGCTTTGCCCTTTTGCCTTGCTTTGCCTTGTTATGCTTTGCCCTTTTGCCTTGTCTTGCTTTGCCATTTTGCCTTTCCTTGCATTCCCCTTTTGCCTTACCTTGCCTTGTCATGCTTTGCCCTTTTGCCTTGCCTTGCCTTGTCATGCTTTGCCCTTTTGACTTGCTTTGCTTTGCCCTTTTGCCTTGCCTTTCCTTGTTTTGCCGTTTTGAATTGCCTTGCATTGCCTTGCTTTCATCTTTGCCTTGCCTTGACGTGTCTTCCTTATCCTTTTGCCTTGCCTTGCTTTGCTTTCTCCTTTTCCCTTGCCTTTCCTTGCCTTGCTTTACCCTTTTGCCTTCCCTTGCCTTTGCCTTTCCATGCCTTGCTTTGCCCCTTTGCCTTGCCTTGCCTTGCTATGCCCTTTTGCCTTACCTTGCTTTGTCTCTTTGCCTTGTCTTGCCTTGCCTTCCTTTCTCCTTTTGCCCTGATTTGCCTTGCCTTTCTTTTGACCTTTTGCCTTGCCTTGCCATGCTTTGCTCTTTTTCCTTGCCTTGCTTTGCCCTTTTGTCTTTCCTTGCCTTGCCTTGCTTTGCCATTTTCCCTTGCCTTGCTTTCCCCTTTTGCCTTGCCTTTCCTTGCTTTGGCCTTTTTCCTGGCCTTGCCATGGTTTGTCCTTTTGACTTACCTTGCCTTGTCTTTCTTTGCACTTTTGCCTGGCCTTGCTTTGCCCTTTTGCCTTGCCTTGCTTTGCCATTTTGCCTTTCCTTGAATTGCCCTTTTGCCTTACCTTGCCTTGACTTGCTATACCCTTTTTCCTTGCCTTGCCTTGTCATGCTTTGCCCTTTTGACTTGCCTTGCTTTGCCCTTTTGCCTTGCCTTGCTTTGCCCTTTTGCCTTGCTTTGCCTTGTTATGCTTTGCCCTTTTGCCTTGCCTTTCTTTGCCCTTTTGCCTGGCCTTGCATTGAGTTGCCCTTTTTCCTTGCCTTGCCATGCTTTGCCCTTTTGCCTTGCCTTGCTTTGCCATTTTGTCTTTCCTTGAATTGCCCTTTTGCCTTACCTTGCCTTGACTTGCTATACCCTTTTTCCTTGCCTTGCCTTGTCATGCTTTGCCCTTTTGCCTTGCCTTGCTTTGCCATTTTGCCTTTCCTTGAATTGCCCTTTTGCCTTACCTTGCCTTGACTTTCTATACCCTTTTTCCTTGCCTTGCCTTGTCATGCTTTGCCCTTTTGACTTGCCTTGCTTTGCCCTTTTGCCTTGCTTTGCCTTGTTATGCTTTGCCCTTTTGCCTTGTCTTGCTTTGCCATTTTGCCTTTCCTTGCATTGCCCTTTTGCCTTACCTTGCCTTGTCATGCTTTGCCCTTTTGCCTTGCCTTGCCTTGTCATGCTTTGCCCTTTTGCCTTGCCTTTCCTTGTTTTGCCGTTTTGAATTGCCTTGCATTGCCTTGCTTTCATCTTTGCCTTGCCTTGACGTGTCTTCCTTATCCTTTTGCCTTGCCTTGCTTTGCTTTCTCCTTTTCCCTTGCCTTTCCTTGCCTTGCTTTACCCTTTTGCCTTCCCTTGCCTTTGCCTTTCCATGCCTTGCTTTGCCCCTTTGCCTTACCTTGCCTTGCTATGCCCTTTTGCCTTGCCTTGCTTTGTATCTTTGCCTTGTCTTGCCTTTCCTTGCTTTGGCCTTTTTCCTGGCCTTGCCATGGTTTGCCCTTTTGCCTTACCTTGCCTTGTCATGCTTTGCCCTTTTGCCTTGTCTTGCTTTGCCATTTTGCTTTTCCTTGCATTGCCATTTTGCCTTACCTTGCCTTGACATGCTTTACCCTTTTGCCTTGCCTTGCCTTTTCATGCTTTGCCCTTTTGCATTGCCTTGCCTTGTCATGCTTTGCCCTTTTGACTTGCTTTGCTTTGCCCTTTTGCCTTGCCTTTCCTTGTTTTGCCGTTTTGAATTGCCTTGCATTGCCTTACTTTCATCTTTGCCTTGCCTTGACGTGTCTTCCTTATCATTTTGCCTTGCCTTGCTTTGCTTTCCCCTTTTGCCTTGCCTTTCCTTGCCTTGCTTTGCCTTGTTATGCTTTGCCCTTTTGCCTTGCCTTGCTTTACCATTTTGCCTTTCCTTGAATTGCCCTTTTGCCTTACCTTGCCTTGACTTGCTATAGCCTTTTTCCTTGCCTTGCCTTGTCATACTTTGCCATTTTGACTTGCTTTGCTTTGCCCTTTTGCCTTGCCTTGCTTTGCCATTTTGCCTTTCCTTGAATTGCCCTTTTGCCTTACCTTGCCTTGACTTGCTATACCCTTTTTCCTTGCCTTGCCTTGTCATGCTTTGCCCTTTTGACTTGCCTTGCTTTGCCCTTTTGCCTTGCTTTGCCTTGTTATGCTTTGCCCTTTTGCCTTGTCTTGCTTTGCCATTTTGCCTTTCCTTGCATTCCCCTTTTGCCTTACCTTGCCTTGTCATGCTTTGCCCTTTTGCCTTGCCTTGCCTTGTCATGCTTTGCCCTTTTGACTTGCTTTGCTTTGCCCTTTTGCCTTGCCTTTCCTTGTTTTGCCGTTTTGAATTGCCTTGCATTGCCTTGCTTTCATCTTTGCCTTGCCTTGACGTGTCTTCCTTATCCTTTTGCCTTGCCTTGCTTTGCTTTCTCCTTTTCCCTTGCCTTTCCTTGCCTTGCTTTACCCTTTTGCCTTCCCTTGCCTTTGCCTTTCCATGCCTTGCTTTGCCCCTTTGCCTTGCCTTGCCTTGCTATGCCCTTTTGCCTTACCTTGCTTTGTCTCTTTGCCTTGTCTTGCCTTGCCTTCCTTTCTCCTTTTGCCCTGATTTGCCTTGCCTTTCTTTTGACCTTTTGCCTTGCCTTGCCATGCTTTGCTCTTTTTCCTTGCCTTGCTTTGCCCTTTTGTCTTTCCTTGCCTTGCCTTGCTTTGCCATTTTCCCTTGCCTTGCTTTCCCCTTTTGCCTTGCCTTTCCTTGCTTTGGCCTTTTTCCTGGCCTTGCCATGGTTTGTCCTTTTGACTTACCTTGCCTTGTCTTTCTTTGCACTTTTGCCTGGCCTTGCTTTGCCCTTTTGCCTTGCCTTGCTTTGCCATTTTGCCTTTCCTTGAATTGCCCTTTTGCCTTACCTTGCCTTGACTTGCTATACCCTTTTTCCTTGCCTTGCCTTGTCATGCTTTGCCCTTTTGACTTGCCTTGCTTTGCCCTTTTGCCTTGCCTTGCTTTGCCCTTTTGCCTTGCTTTGCCTTGTTATGCTTTGCCCTTTTGCCTTGCCTTTCTTTGCCCTTTTGCCTGGCCTTGCATTGAGTTGCCCTTTTTCCTTGCCTTGCCATGCTTTGCCCTTTTGCCTTGCCTTGCTTTGCCATTTTGTCTTTCCTTGAATTGCCCTTTTGCCTTACCTTGCCTTGACTTGCTATACCCTTTTTCCTTGCCTTGCCTTGTCATGCTTTGCCCTTTTGCCTTGCCTTGCTTTGCCATTTTGCCTTTCCTTGAATTGCCCTTTTGCCTTACCTTGCCTTGACTTTCTATACCCTTTTTCCTTGCCTTGCCTTGTCATGCTTTGCCCTTTTGACTTGCCTTGCTTTGCCCTTTTGCCTTGCTTTGCCTTGTTATGCTTTGCCCTTTTGCCTTGTCTTGCTTTGCCATTTTGCCTTTCCTTGCATTGCCCTTTTGCCTTACCTTGCCTTGTCATGCTTTGCCCTTTTGCCTTGCCTTGCCTTGTCATGCTTTGCCCTTTTGCCTTGCCTTTCCTTGTTTTGCCGTTTTGAATTGCCTTGCATTGCCTTGCTTTCATCTTTGCCTTGCCTTGACGTGTCTTCCTTATCCTTTTGCCTTGCCTTGCTTTGCTTTCTCCTTTTCCCTTGCCTTTCCTTGCCTTGCTTTACCCTTTTGCCTTCCCTTGCCTTTGCCTTTCCATGCCTTGCTTTGCCCCTTTGCCTTACCTTGCCTTGCTATGCCCTTTTGCCTTGCCTTGCTTTGTATCTTTGCCTTGTCTTGCCTTTCCTTGCTTTGGCCTTTTTCCTGGCCTTGCCATGGTTTGCCCTTTTGCCTTACCTTGCCTTGTCATGCTTTGCCCTTTTGCCTTGTCTTGCTTTGCCATTTTGCTTTTCCTTGCATTGCCATTTTGCCTTACCTTGCCTTGACATGCTTTACCCTTTTGCCTTGCCTTGCCTTTTCATGCTTTGCCCTTTTGCATTGCCTTGCCTTGTCATGCTTTGCCCTTTTGACTTGCTTTGCTTTGCCCTTTTGCCTTGCCTTTCCTTGTTTTGCCGTTTTGAATTGCCTTGCATTGCCTTACTTTCATCTTTGCCTTGCCTTGACGTGTCTTCCTTATCATTTTGCCTTGCCTTGCTTTGCTTTCCCCTTTTGCCTTGCCTTTCCTTGCCTTGCTTTGCCTTGTTATGCTTTGCCCTTTTGCCTTGCCTTGCTTTACCATTTTGCCTTTCCTTGAATTGCCCTTTTGCCTTACCTTGCCTTGACTTGCTATAGCCTTTTTCCTTGCCTTGCCTTGTCATACTTTGCCATTTTGACTTGCTTTGCTTTGCCCTTTTGCCTTGCCTTGCTTTGCCATTTTGCCTTTCCTTGAATTGCCCTTTTGCCTTACCTTGCCTTGACTTGCTATACCCTTTTTCCTTGCCTTGCCTTGTCATGCTTTGCCCTTTTGACTTGCCTTGCTTTGCCCTTTTGCCTTGCTTTGCCTTGTTATGCTTTGCCCTTTTGCCTTGTCTTGCTTTGCCATTTTGCCTTTCCTTGCATTCCCCTTTTGCCTTACCTTGCCTTGTCATGCTTTGCCCTTTTGCCTTGCCTTGCCTTGTCATGCTTTGCCCTTTTGACTTGCTTTGCTTTGCCCTTTTGCCTTGCCTTTCCTTGTTTTGCCGTTTTGAATTGCCTTGCATTGCCTTGCTTTCATCTTTGCCTTGCCTTGACGTGTCTTCCTTATCCTTTTGCCTTGCCTTGCTTTGCTTTCTCCTTTTCCCTTGCCTTTCCTTGCCTTGCTTTACCCTTTTGCCTTCCCTTGCCTTTGCCTTTCCATGCCTTGCTTTGCCCCTTTGCCTTGCCTTGCCTTGCTATGCCCTTTTGCCTTACCTTGCTTTGTCTCTTTGCCTTGTCTTGCCTTGCCTTCCTTTCTCCTTTTGCCCTGATTTGCCTTGCCTTTCTTTTGACCTTTTGCCTTGCCTTGCCATGCTTTGCTCTTTTTCCTTGCCTTGCTTTGCCCTTTTGTCTTTCCTTGCCTTGCCTTGCTTTGCCATTTTCCCTTGCCTTGCTTTCCCCTTTTGCCTTGCCTTTCCTTGCTTTGGCCTTTTTCCTGGCCTTGCCATGGTTTGTCCTTTTGACTTACCTTGCCTTGCCTTTCTTTGCACTTTTGCCTGGCCTTGCTTTGCCCTTTTGCCTTGCCTTGCTTTGTCATTTTGCCTTTCCTTGAATTGCCCTTTTGCCTTACCTTGCCTTGACTTGCTATACCCTTTTTCCTTGCCTTGCCTTGTCATGCTTTGCCCTTTTGACTTGCCTTGCTTTGCTTTTTTGCCTTGCCTTGCTTTGCCCTTTTGCCTTGCTTTGCCTTGTTATGCTTTGCCCTTTTGCCTTGCCTTGCTTTGCCATTTTGCCTTTCCTTGAATTGCCCTTTTGCCTTACTTTGCCTTGACTTGCTATACCCTTTTTCCTTGCCTTGCCTTGTCATACTTTGCCATTTTGACTTGCTTTGCTTTGCCCTTTTGCCTTGCCTTGCTTTGCCATTTTGCCTTTCCTTGAATTGCCCTTTTGCCTTACCTTGCCTTGACTTGCTATACCCTTTTTCCTTGCCTTGCCTTGTCATGCTTTGCCCTTTTGACTTGCTTTGCTTTGTCCTTTTGCCTTGCCTTGCTTTGCCATTTTGCCTTTCCTTGAATTGCCCTTTTGCCTTACCTTGCCTTGACTTGCTATACCCTTTTTCCTTGCCTTGCCTTGTCATGCTTTGCCCTTTTGACTTTCCTTTGCTTTGCCCTTTTGCCTTGCCTTGCTTTGCCCTTCTGCCTTGCTTTGCCTTGTTATGCTTTCCCTTTTGCCTTGTCTTGCTTTGCCATTTTGCTTTTCCTTGCATTGCCCTTTTGCCTTACCTTGCCTTGACATGCTTTACCCTTTTGCCTTGCCTTGCCTTTTCATGCTTTGCCCTTTTGCATTGCCTTGCCTTGTCATGCTTTGCCCTTTTGACTTGCTTTGCTATGCCCTTTTGCCTTGCCTTTCCTTGTTTTGCCGTTTTCAATTTCCTTGCATTGCCTTACTTTCATCTTTGCCTTGCCTTGACGTGTCTTCCTTATCCTTTCGCCTTGCCTTGCTTTGCTTTCCCCTTTTTTCTTGCCTTACCTTGCCTTGCTTTTTCTCTTTGCCTTGTCTTGCCTTGCCTTCCTTTCTCCTTTTGCCCTGATTTGCCTTGCCTTTCTTTTGACCTTTTGCCTTGCCTTGCCTTGCCATGCTTTGCTCTTTTTCCTTGCCTTGCTTTGCCCTTTTGTCTTGCCTTGCCTTGCCTTGCTTTGCCATTTTCCCTTGCCTTGCTATTCCCTTTTGCCTTGCCTTTCCTTGCTTTGGCCTTTTTCCTGGCCTTGCCATGGTTTGTCCTTTTGACTTACCTTGCCTTGCCTTTCTTTGCCCTTTTGCCTGGCCTTGCATTGAGTTGCCCTTTTTCCTTGCCTTGCCATGCTTTGCCCTTTTGCCTTGCCTTGCTTTGCCATTTTGTCTTTCCTTGAATTGCCCTTTTGCCTTACCTTGCCTTGACTTGCTATAGCCTTTTTCCTTGCCTCGCCTTGTCATACTTTGCCATTTTGACTTGCTTTGCTTTGCCGTTTTGCCTTGCCTTGCTTTGCCATTTTGCCTTTCCTTGAATTGCCCTTTTGCCTTACCTTGCCTTGACTTGCTATACCCTTTTTCCTTGCCTTGCCTTGTCATGCTTTGCCCTTTTGACTTGCCTTGCTTTGCCCTTTTGCCTTGCTTTGCCTTGTTATGCTTTGCCCTTTTGCCTTGTCTTGCTTTGCCATTTTGCCTTTCCTTGCATTGCCCTTTTGCCTTACCTTGCCTTGACATGCTTTGCCCTTTTGCCTTGCCTTGCCTTGTCATGCTTTGCCCTTTTGACTTGCTTTGCTTTGCCCTTTTGCCTTGCCTTTCCTTGTTTTGCCGTTTTGAATTGCCTTGCATTGCCTTGCTTTCATCTTTGCCTTGCCTTGACGTGTCTTCCTTATCCTTTTGCCTTGCCTTGCTTTGCTTTCTCCTTTTCCCTTGCCTTTCCTTGCCTTGCTTTACCCTTTTGCCTTCCCTTGCCTTTGCCTTTCCATGCCTTGCTTTGCCCCTTTGCCTTACCTTGCCTTGCTATGCCCTTTTGCCTTGCCTTGCTTTGTCTTTTTGCCTTGTCTTGCCTAGCCTTCCTTTCTCCCTTTTGCCCTGATTTGCCTTGCCTTTCTTTTGACCTTTTGCCTTGTCTTGCCATGCTTTGCTCTTTTTCCTTGCCTTGCTTTGCCCTTTTGTCTTTCCTTGCCTTGCCTTGCTTTGCCATTTTCCCTTGCCTTGCTTTCCCCTTTTGCCTTGCCTTTCCTTGCTTTGGCCTTTTTCCTGGCCTTGCCATGGTTTGTCCTTTTGACTTACCTTGCCTTGCCTTTCTTTGCACTTTTGCCTGGCCTTGCTTTGCCATTTTGCCTTTCCTTGAATTGCCCTTTTGCCTTACCTTGCCTTGACTTGCTATACCCTTTTTCCTTGCCTTGCCTTGTCATGCTTTGCCCTTTTGACTTGCCTTGCTTTGCCCTTTTGCCTTGCCTTGCTTTGCCCTTTTGCCTTGCTTTGCCTTGTTATGCTTTGCCCTTTTGCCTTGCCTTTCTTTGCCCTTTTGCCTGGCCTTGCATTGAGTTGCCCTTTTTCCTTGCCTTGCCATGCTTTGCCCTTTTGCCTTGCCTTGCTTTGCCATTTTGTCTTTCCTTGAATTGCCCTTTTGCCTTACCTTGCCTTGACTTGCTATACCCTTTTTCCTTGCCTTGCCTTGTCATGCTTTGCCCTTTTGCCTTGCCTTGCTTTGCCATTTTGCCTTTCCTTGAATTGCCCTTTTGCCTTACCTTGCCTTGACTTTCTATACCCTTTTTCCTTGCCTTGCCTTGTCATGCTTTGCCCTTTTGACTTGCCTTGCTTTGCCCTTTTGCCTTGCTTTGCCTTGTTATGCTTTGCCCTTTTGCCTTGTCTTGCTTTGCCATTTTGCCTTTCCTTGCATTGCCCTTTTGCCTTACCTTGCCTTGTCATGCTTTGCCCTTTTGCCTTGTCTTGCTTTGCCATTTTGCTTTTCCTTGCATTGCCATTTTGCCTTACCTTGCCTTGACATGCTTTACCCTTTTGCCTTGCCTTGCCTTTTCATGCTTTGCCCTTTTGCATTGCCTTGCCTTGTCATGCTTTGCCCTTTTGACTTGCTTTGCTTTGCCCTTTTGCCTTGCCTTTCCTTGTTTTGCCGTTTTGAATTGCCTTGCATTGCCTTACTTTCATCTTTGCCTTGCCTTGACGTGTCTTCCTTATCATTTTGCCTTGCCTTGCTTTGCTTTCCCCTTTTGCCTTGCCTTTCCTTGCCTTGCTTTGCCTTGTTATGCTTTGCCCTTTTGCCTTGCCTTGCTTTACCATTTTGCCTTTCCTTGAATTGCCCTTTTGCCTTACCTTGCCTTGACTTGCTATAGCCTTTTTCCTTGCCTTGCCTTGTCATACTTTGCCATTTTGACTTGCTTTGCTTTGCCCTTTTGCCTTGCCTTGCTTTGCCATTTTGCCTTTCCTTGAATTGCCCTTTTGCCTTACCTTGCCTTGACTTGCTATACCCTTTTTCCTTGCCTTGCCTTGTCATGCTTTGCCCTTTTGACTTGCCTTGCTTTGCCCTTTTGCCTTGCTTTGCCTTGTTATGCTTTGCCCTTTTGCCTTGTCTTGCTTTGCCATTTTGCCTTTCCTTGCATTCCCCTTTTGCCTTACCTTGCCTTGTCATGCTTTGCCCTTTTGCCTTGCCTTGCCTTGTCATGCTTTGCCCTTTTGACTTGCTTTGCTTTGCCCTTTTGCCTTGCCTTTCCTTGTTTTGCCGTTTTGAATTGCCTTGCATTGCCTTGCTTTCATCTTTGCCTTGCCTTGACGTGTCTTCCTTATCCTTTTGCCTTGCCTTGCTTTGCTTTCTCCTTTTCCCTTGCCTTTCCTTGCCTTGCTTTACCCTTTTGCCTTCCCTTGCCTTTGCCTTTCCATGCCTTGCTTTGCCCCTTTGCCTTGCCTTGCCTTGCTATGCCCTTTTGCCTTACCTTGCTTTGTCTCTTTGCCTTGTCTTGCCTTGCCTTCCTTTCTCCTTTTGCCCTGATTTGCCTTGCCTTTCTTTTGACCTTTTGCCTTGCCTTGCCATGCTTTGCTCTTTTTCCTTGCCTTGCTTTGCCCTTTTGTCTTTCCTTGCCTTGCCTTGCTTTGCCATTTTCCCTTGCCTTGCTTTCCCCTTTTGCCTTGCCTTTCCTTGCTTTGGCCTTTTTCCTGGCCTTGCCATGGTTTGTCCTTTTGACTTACCTTGCCTTGCCTTTCTTTGCACTTTTGCCTGGCCTTGCTTTGCCCTTTTGCCTTGCCTTGCTTTGTCATTTTGCCTTTCCTTGAATTGCCCTTTTGCCTTACCTTGCCTTGACTTGCTATACCCTTTTTCCTTGCCTTGCCTTGTCATGCTTTGCCCTTTTGACTTGCCTTGCTTTGCCCTTTTGCCTTGCCTTGCTTTGCCCTTTTGCCTTGCTTTGCCTTGTTATGCTTTGCCCTTTTGCCTTGCCTTGCTTTGCCATTTTGCCTTTCCTTGAATTGCCCTTTTGCCTTACTTTGCCTTGACTTGCTATACCCTTTTTCCTTGCCTTGCCTTGTCATACTTTGCCATTTTGACTTGCTTTGCTTTGCCCTTTTGCCTTGCCTTGCTTTGCCATTTTGCCTTTCCTTGAATTGCCCTTTTGCCTTACCTTGCCTTGACTTGCTATACCCTTTTTCCTTGCCTTGCCTTGTCATGCTTTGCCCTTTTGACTTGCTTTGCTTTGTCCTTTTGCCTTGCCTTGCTTTGCCATTTTGCCTTTCCTTGAATTGCCCTTTTGCCTTACCTTGCCTTGACATGCTTTACCCTTTTGCCTTGCCTTGCCTTTTCATGCTTTGCCCTTTTGCATTGCCTTGCCTTGTCATGCTTTGCCCTTTTGACTTGCTTTGCTATGCCCTTTTGCCTTGCCTTTCCTTGTTTTGCCGTTTTCAATTTCCTTGCATTGCCTTACTTTCATCTTTGCCTTGCCTTGACGTGTCTTCCTTATCCTTTCGCCTTGCCTTGCTTTGCTTTCCCCTTTTTTCTTGCCTTACCTTGCCTTGCTTTTTCTCTTTGCCTTGTCTTGCCTTGCCTTCCTTTCTCCTTTTGCCCTGATTTGCCTTGCCTTTCTTTTGACCTTTTGCCTTGCCTTGCCTTGCCATGCTTTGCTCTTTTTCCTTGCCTTGCTTTGCCCTTTTGTCTTGCCTTGCCTTGCCTTGCTTTGCCATTTTCCCTTGCCTTGCTATTCCCTTTTGCCTTGCCTTTCCTTGCTTTGGCCTTTTTCCTGGCCTTGCCATGGTTTGTCCTTTTGACTTACCTTGCCTTGCCTTTCTTTGCCCTTTTGCCTGGCCTTGCATTGAGTTGCCCTTTTTCCTTGCCTTGCCATGCTTTGCCCTTTTGCCTTGCCTTGCTTTGCCATTTTGTCTTTCCTTGAATTGCCCTTTTGCCTTACCTTGCCTTGACTTGCTATAGCCTTTTTCCTTGCCTCGCCTTGTCATACTTTGCCATTTTGACTTGCTTTGCTTTGCCGTTTTGCCTTGCCTTGCTTTGCCATTTTGCCTTTCCTTGAATTGCCCTTTTGCCTTACCTTGCCTTGACTTGCTATACCCTTTTTCCTTGCCTTGCCTTGTCATGCTTTGCCCTTTTGACTTGCCTTGCTTTGCCCTTTTGCCTTGCTTTGCCTTGTTATGCTTTGCCCTTTTGCCTTGTCTTGCTTTGCCATTTTGCCTTTCCTTGCATTGCCCTTTTGCCTTACCTTGCCTTGACATGCTTTGCCCTTTTGCCTTGCCTTGCCTTGTCATGCTTTGCCCTTTTGACTTGCTTTGCTTTGTCCTTTTGCCTTGCCTTGCTTTGCCATTTTGCCTTTCCTTGAATTGCCCTTTTGCCTTACTTTGCCTTGACTTGCTATACCCTTTTTCCTTGCCTTGCCTTGTCATACTTTGCCATTTTGACTTGCTTTGCTTTGCCCTTTTGCCTTGCCTTGCTTTGCCATTTTGCCTTTCCTTGAATTGCCCTTTTGCCTTACCTTGCCTTGACTTGCTATACCCTTTTTCCTTGCCTTGCCTTGTCATGCTTTGCCCTTTTGACTTGCTTTGCTTTGTCCTTTTGCCTTGCCTTGCTTTGCCATTTTGCCTTTCCTTGAATTGCCCTTTTGCCTTACCTTGCCTTGACTTGCTATACCCTTTTTCCTTGCCTTGCCTTGTCATGCTTTGCCCTTTTGACTTTCCTTTGCTTTGCCCTTTTGCCTTGCCTTGCTTTGCCCTTCTGCCTTGCTTTGCCTTGTTATGCTTTCCCTTTTGCCTTGTCTTGCTTTGCCATTTTGCTTTTCCTTGCATTGCCCTTTTGCCTTACCTTGCCTTGACATGCTTTACCCTTTTGCCTTGCCTTGCCTTTTCATGCTTTGCCCTTTTGCATTGCCTTGCCTTGTCATGCTTTGCCCTTTTGACTTGCTTTGCTATGCCCTTTTGCCTTGCCTTTCCTTGTTTTGCCGTTTTCAATTTCCTTGCATTGCCTTACTTTCATCTTTGCCTTGCCTTGACGTGTCTTCCTTATCCTTTCGCCTTGCCTTGCTTTGCTTTCCCCTTTTTTCTTGCCTTACCTTGCCTTGCTTTTTCTCTTTGCCTTGTCTTGCCTTGCCTTCCTTTCTCCTTTTGCCCTGATTTGCCTTGCCTTTCTTTTGACCTTTTGCCTTGCCTTGCCTTGCCATGCTTTGCTCTTTTTCCTTGCCTTGCTTTGCCCTTTTGTCTTGCCTTGCCTTGCCTTGCTTTGCCATTTTCCCTTGCCTTGCTATTCCCTTTTGCCTTGCCTTTCCTTGCTTTGGCCTTTTTCCTGGCCTTGCCATGGTTTGTCCTTTTGACTTACCTTGCCTTGCCTTTCTTTGCCCTTTTGCCTGGCCTTGCATTGAGTTGCCCTTTTTCCTTGCCTTGCCATGCTTTGCCCTTTTGCCTTGCCTTGCTTTGCCATTTTGTCTTTCCTTGAATTGCCCTTTTGCCTTACCTTGCCTTGACTTGCTATAGCCTTTTTCCTTGCCTCGCCTTGTCATACTTTGCCATTTTGACTTGCTTTGCTTTGCCGTTTTGCCTTGCCTTGCTTTGCCATTTTGCCTTTCCTTGAATTGCCCTTTTGCCTTACCTTGCCTTGACTTGCTATACCCTTTTTCCTTGCCTTGCCTTGTCATGCTTTGCCCTTTTGACTTGCCTTGCTTTGCCCTTTTGCCTTGCTTTGCCTTGTTATGCTTTGCCCTTTTGCCTTGTCTTGCTTTGCCATTTTGCCTTTCCTTGCATTGCCCTTTTGCCTTACCTTGCCTTGACATGCTTTGCCCTTTTGCCTTGCCTTGCCTTGTCATGCTTTGCCCTTTTGACTTGCTTTGCTTTGCCCTTTTGCCTTGCCTTTCCTTGTTTTGCCGTTTTGAATTGCCTTGCATTGCCTTGCTTTCATCTTTGCCTTGCCTTGACGTGTCTTCCTTATCCTTTTGCCTTGCCTTGCTTTGCTTTCTCCTTTTCCCTTGCCTTTCCTTGCCTTGCTTTACCCTTTTGCCTTCCCTTGCCTTTGCCTTTCCATGCCTTGCTTTGCCCCTTTGCCTTACCTTGCCTTGCTATGCCCTTTTGCCTTGCCTTGCTTTGTCTTTTTGCCTTGTCTTGCCTAGCCTTCCTTTCTCCCTTTTGCCCTGATTTGCCTTGCCTTTCTTTTGACCTTTTGCCTTGTCTTGCCATGCTTTGCTCTTTTTCCTTGCCTTGCTTTGCCCTTTTGTCTTTCCTTGCCTTGCCTTGCTTTGCCATTTTCCCTTGCCTTGCTTTCCCCTTTTGCCTTGCCTTTCCTTGCTTTGGCCTTTTTCCTGGCCTTGCCATGGTTTGTCCTTTTGACTTACCTTGCCTTGCCTTTCTTTGCACTTTTGCCTGGCCTTGCTTTGCCATTTTGCCTTTCCTTGAATTGCCCTTTTGCCTTACCTTGCCTTGACTTGCTATACCCTTTTTCCTTGCCTTGCCTTGTCATGCTTTGCCCTTTTGACTTGCCTTGCTTTGCCCTTTTGCCTTGCCTTGCTTTGCCCTTTTGCCTTGCTTTGCCTTGTTATGCTTTGCCCTTTTGCCTTGCCTTTCTTTGCCCTTTTGCCTGGCCTTGCATTGAGTTGCCCTTTTTCCTTGCCTTGCCATGCTTTGCCCTTTTGCCTTGCCTTGCTTTGCCATTTTGTCTTTCCTTGAATTGCCCTTTTGCCTTACCTTGCCTTGACTTGCTATACCCTTTTTCCTTGCCTTGCCTTGTCATGCTTTGCCCTTTTGCCTTGCCTTGCTTTGCCATTTTGCCTTTCCTTGAATTGCCCTTTTGCCTTACCTTGCCTTGACTTTCTATACCCTTTTTCCTTGCCTTGCCTTGTCATGCTTTGCCCTTTTGACTTGCCTTGCTTTGCCCTTTTGCCTTGCTTTGCCTTGTTATGCTTTGCCCTTTTGCCTTGTCTTGCTTTGCCATTTTGCCTTTCCTTGCATTGCCCTTTTGCCTTACCTTGCCTTGTCATGCTTTGCCCTTTTGCCTTGCCTTGCCTTGTCATGCTTTGCCCTTTTGCCTTGCCTTTCCTTGTTTTGCCGTTTTGAATTGCCTTGCATTGCCTTGCTTTCATCTTTGCCTTGCCTTGACGTGTCTTCCTTATCCTTTTGCCTTGCCTTGCTTTGCTTTCTCCTTTTCCCTTGCCTTTCCTTGCCTTGCTTTACCCTTTTGCCTTCCCTTGCCTTTGCCTTTCCATGCCTTGCTTTGCCCCTTTGCCTTACCTTGCCTTGCTATGCCCTTTTGCCTTGCCTTGCTTTGTCTCTTTGCCTTGTCTTGCCTTTCCTTGCTTTGGCCTTTTTCCTGGCCTTGCCATGGTTTGTCCTTTTGACTTACCTTGCCTTGCCTTTCTTTGCCCTTTTGCCTGGCCTTGCATTGAGTTGCCCTTTTTCCTTGCCTTGCCATGCTTTGCCCTTTTGCCTTGCCTTGCTTTGCCATTTTGTCTTTCCTTGAATTGCCCTTTTGCCTTACCTTGCCTTGACTTGCTATAGCCTTTTTCCTTGCCTCGCCTTGTCATACTTTGCCATTTTGACTTGCTTTGCTTTGCCGTTTTGCCTTGCCTTGCTTTGCCATTTTGCCTTTCCTTGAATTGCCCTTTTGCCTTACCTTGCCTTGACTTGCTATACCCTTTTTCCTTGCCTTGCCTTGTCATGCTTTGCCCTTTTGACTTGCCTTGCTTTGCCCTTTTGCCTTGCTTTGCCTTGTTATGCTTTGCCCTTTTGCCTTGTCTTGCTTTGCCATTTTGCCTTTCCTTGCATTGCCCTTTTGCCTTACCTTGCCTTGACATGCTTTGCCCTTTTGCCTTGCCTTGCCTTGTCATGCTTTGCCCTTTTGACTTGCTTTGCTTTGCCCTTTTGCCTTGCCTTTCCTTGTTTTGCCGTTTTGAATTGCCTTGCATTGCCTTGCTTTCATCTTTGCCTTGCCTTGACGTGTCTTCCTTATCCTTTTGCCTTGCCTTGCTTTGCTTTCTCCTTTTCCCTTGCCTTTCCTTGCCTTGCTTTACCCTTTTGCCTTCCCTTGCCTTTGCCTTTCCATGCCTTGCTTTGCCCCTTTGCCTTACCTTGCCTTGCTATGCCCTTTTGCCTTGCCTTGCTTTGTCTTTTTGCCTTGTCTTGCCTAGCCTTCCTTTCTCCCTTTTGCCCTGATTTGCCTTGCCTTTCTTTTGACCTTTTGCCTTGTCTTGCCATGCTTTGCTCTTTTTCCTTGCCTTGCTTTGCCCTTTTGTCTTTCCTTGCCTTGCCTTGCTTTGCCATTTTCCCTTGCCTTGCTTTCCCCTTTTGCCTTGCCTTTCCTTGCTTTGGCCTTTTTCCTGGCCTTGCCATGGTTTGTCCTTTTGACTTATCTTGCCTTGCCTTTCTTTGCACTTTTGCCTGGCCTTGCTTTGCCATTTTGCCTTTCCTTGAATTGCCCTTTTGCCTTACCTTGCCTTGACTTGCTATACCCTTTTTCCTTGCCTTGCCTTGTCATGCTTTGCCCTTTTGACTTGCCTTGCTTTGCCCTTTTGCCTTGCCTTGCTTTGCCCTTTTGCCTTGCTTTGCCTTGTTATGCTTTGCCCTTTTGCCTTGCCTTTCTTTGCCCTTTTGCCTGGCCTTGCATTGAGTTGCCCTTTTTCCTTGCCTTGCCATGCTTTGCCCTTTTGCCTTGCCTTGCTTTGCCATTTTGTCTTTCCTTGAATTGCCCTTTTGCCTTACCTTGCCTTGACTTGCTATACCCTTTTTCCTTGCCTTGCCTTGTCATGCTTTGCCCTTTTGCCTTGCCTTGCTTTGCCATTTTGCCTTTCCTTGAATTGCCCTTTTGCCTTACCTTGCCTTGACTTTCTATACCCTTTTTCCTTGCCTTGCCTTGTCATGCTTTGCCCTTTTGACTTGCCTTGCTTTGCCCTTTTGCCTTGCTTTGCCTTGTTATGCTTTGCCCTTTTGCCTTGTCTTGCTTTGCCATTTTGCCTTTCCTTGCATTGCCCTTTTGCCTTACCTTGCCTTGTCATGCTTTGCCCTTTTGCCTTGCCTTGCCTTGTCATGCTTTGCCCTTTTGCCTTGCCTTTCCTTGTTTTGCCGTTTTGAATTGCCTTGCATTGCCTTGCTTTCATCTTTGCCTTGCCTTGACGTGTCTTCCTTATCCTTTTGCCTTGCCTTGCTTTGCTTTCTCCTTTTCCCTTGCCTTTCCTTGCCTTGCTTTACCCTTTGGCCTACCCTTGCCTTTGCCTTTCCATGCCTTGCTTTGCCCCTTTGCCTTACCTTGCCTTGCTATGCCCTTTTGCCTTGCCTTGCTTTGTCTCTTTGCCTTGTCTTGCCTTTCCTTGCTTTGGCCTTTTTCCTGGCCTTGCCATGGTTTGTCCTTTTGACTTACCTTGCCTTGCCTTTCTTTGCCCTTTTGCCTGGCCTTGCATTGAGTTGCCCTTTTTCCTTGCCTTGCCATGCTTTGCCCTTTTGCCTTGCCTTGCTTTGCCATTTTGTCTTTCCTTGAATTGCCCTTTTGCCTTACCTTGCCTTGACTTGCTATAGCCTTTTTCCTTGCCTCGCCTTGTCATACTTTGCCATTTTGACTTGCTTTGCTTTGCCGTTTTGCCTTGCCTTGCTTTGCCATTTTGCCTTTCCTTGAATTGCCCTTTTGCCTTACCTTGCCTTGACTTGCTATACCCTTTTTCCTTGCCTTGCCTTGTCATGCTTTGCCCTTTTGACTTGCCTTGCTTTGCCCTTTTGCCTTGCTTTGCCTTGTTATGCTTTGCCCTTTTGCCTTGTCTTGCTTTGCCATTTTGCCTTTCCTTGCATTGCCCTTTTGCCTTACCTTGCCTTGACATGCTTTGCCCTTTTGCCTTGCCTTGCCTTGTCATGCTTTGCCCTTTTGACTTGCTTTGCTTTGCCCTTTTGCCTTGCCTTTCCTTGTTTTGCCGTTTTGAATTGCCTTGCATTGCCTTGCTTTCATCTTTGCCTTGCCTTGACGTGTCTTCCTTATCCTTTTGCCTTGCCTTGCTTTGCTTTCTCCTTTTCCCTTGCCTTTCCTTGCCTTGCTTTACCCTTTTGCCTTCCCTTGCCTTTGCCTTTCCATGCCTTGCTTTGCCCCTTTGCCTTACCTTGCCTTGCTATGCCCTTTTGCCTTGCCTTGCTTTGTCTTTTTGACTTGTCTTGCCTAGCCTTCCTTTCTCCCTTTTGCCCTGATTTGCCTTGCCTTTCTTTTGACCTTTTGCCTTGTCTTGCCATGCTTTGCTCTTTTTCCTTGCCTTGCTTTGCCCTTTTGTCTTTCCTTGCCTTGCCTTGCTTTGCCATTTTCCCTTGCCTTGCTTTCCCCTTTTGCCTTGCCTTTCCTTGCTTTGGCCTTTTTCCTGGCCTTGCCATGGTTTGTCCTTTTGACTTACCTTGCCTTGCCTTTCTTTGCACTTTTGCCTGGCCTTGCTTTGCCATTTTGCCTTTCCTTGAATTGCCCTTTTGCCTTACCTTGCCTTGACTTGCTATACCCTTTTTCCTTGCCTTGCCTTGTCATGCTTTGCCCTTTTGACTTGCCTTGCTTTGCCCTTTTGCCTTGCCTTGCTTTGCCCTTTTGCCTTGCTTTGCCTTGTTATGCTTTGCCCTTTTGCCTTGCCTTTCTTTGCCCTTTTGCCTGGCCTTGCATTGAGTTGCCCTTTTTCCTTGCCTTGCCATGCTTTGCCCTTTTGCCTTGCCTTGCTTTGCCATTTTGTCTTTCCTTGAATTGCCCTTTTGCCTTACCTTGCCTTGACTTGCTATACCCTTTTTCCTTGCCTTGCCTTGTCATGCTTTGCCCTTTTGCCTTGCCTTGCTTTGCCATTTTGCCTTTCCTTGAATTGCCCTTTTGCCTTACCTTGCCTTGACTTTCTATACCCTTTTTCCTTGCCTTGCCTTGTCATGCTTTGCCCTTTTGACTTGCCTTGCTTTGCCCTTTTGCCTTGCTTTGCCTTGTTATGCTTTGCCCTTTTGCCTTGTCTTGCTTTGCCATTTTGCCTTTCCTTGCATTGCCCTTTTGCCTTACCTTGCCTTGTCATGCTTTGCCCTTTTGCCTTGCCTTGCCTTGTCATGCTTTGCCCTTTTGCCTTGCCTTTCCTTGTTTTGCCGTTTTGAATTGCCTTGCATTGCCTTGCTTTCATCTTTGCCTTGCCTTGACGTGTCTTCCTTATCCTTTTGCCTTGCCTTGCTTTGCTTTCTCCTTTTCCCTTGCCTTTCCTTGCCTTGCTTTACCCTTTTGCCTTCCCTTGCCTTTGCCTTTCCATGCCTTGCTTTGCCCCTTTGCCTTACCTTGCCTTGCTATGCCCTTTTGCCTTGCCTTGCTTTGTCTCTTTGCCTTGTCTTGCCTTTCCTTGCTTTGGCCTTTTTCCTGGCCTTGCCATGGTTTGTCCTTTTGACTTACCTTGCCTTGCCTTTCTTTGCCCTTTTGCCTGGCCTTGCATTGAGTTGCCCTTTTTCCTTGCCTTGCCATGCTTTGCCCTTTTGCCTTGCCTTGCTTTGCCATTTTGTCTTTCCTTGAATTGCCCTTTTGCCTTACCTTGCCTTGACTTGCTATAGCCTTTTTCCTTGCCTCGCCTTGTCATACTTTGCCATTTTGACTTGCTTTGCTTTGCCGTTTTGCCTTGCCTTGCTTTGCCATTTTGCCTTTCCTTGAATTGCCCTTTTGCCTTACCTTGCCTTGACTTGCTATACCCTTTTTCCTTGCCTTGCCTTGTCATGCTTTGCCCTTTTGACTTGCCTTGCTTTGCCCTTTTGCCTTGCTTTGCCTTGTTATGCTTTGCCCTTTTGCCTTGTCTTGCTTTGCCATTTTGCCTTTCCTTGCATTGCCCTTTTGCCTTACCTTGCCTTGACATGCTTTGCCCTTTTGCCTTGCCTTGCCTTGTCATGCTTTGCCCTTTTGACTTGCTTTGCTTTGCCCTTTTGCCTTGCCTTTCCTTGTTTTGCCGTTTTGAATTGCCTTGCATTGCCTTGCTTTCATCTTTGCCTTGCCTTGACGTGTCTTCCTTATCCTTTTGCCTTGCCTTGCTTTGCTTTCTCCTTTTCCCTTGCCTTTCCTTGCCTTGCTTTACCCTTTTGCCTTCCCTTGCCTTTGCCTTTCCATGCCTTGCTTTGCCCCTTTGCCTTACCTTGCCTTGCTATGCCCTTTTGCCTTGCCTTGCTTTGTCTTTTTGCCTTGTCTTGCCTAGCCTTCCTTTCTCCCTTTTGCCCTGATTTGCCTTGCCTTTCTTTTGACCTTTTGCCTTGTCTTGCCATGCTTTGCTCTTTTTCCTTGCCTTGCTTTGCCCTTTTGTCTTTCCTTGCCTTGCCTTGCTTTGCCATTTTCCCTTGCCTTGCTTTCCCCTTTTGCCTTGCCTTTCCTTGCTTTGGCCTTTTTCCTGGCCTTGCCATGGTTTGTCCTTTTGACTTATCTTGCCTTGCCTTTCTTTGCACTTTTGCCTGGCCTTGCTTTGCCATTTTGCCTTTCCTTGAATTGCCCTTTTGCCTTACCTTGCCTTGACTTGCTATACCCTTTTTCCTTGCCTTGCCTTGTCATGCTTTGCCCTTTTGACTTGCCTTGCTTTGCCCTTTTGCCTTGCCTTGCTTTGCCCTTTTGCCTTGCTTTGCCTTGTTATGCTTTGCCCTTTTGCCTTGCCTTTCTTTGCCCTTTTGCCTGGCCTTGCATTGAGTTGCCCTTTTTCCTTGCCTTGCCATGCTTTGCCCTTTTGCCTTGCCTTGCTTTGCCATTTTGTCTTTCCTTGAATTGCCCTTTTGCCTTACCTTGCCTTGACTTGCTATACCCTTTTTCCTTGCCTTGCCTTGTCATGCTTTGCCCTTTTGCCTTGCCTTGCTTTGCCATTTTGCCTTTCCTTGAATTGCCCTTTTGCCTTACCTTGCCTTGACTTTCTATACCCTTTTTCCTTGCCTTGCCTTGTCATGCTTTGCCCTTTTGACTTGCCTTGCTTTGCCCTTTTGCCTTGCTTTGCCTTGTTATGCTTTGCCCTTTTGCCTTGTCTTGCTTTGCCATTTTGCCTTTCCTTGCATTGCCCTTTTGCCTTACCTTGCCTTGTCATGCTTTGCCCTTTTGCCTTGCCTTGCCTTGTCATGCTTTGCCCTTTTGCCTTGCCTTTCCTTGTTTTGCCGTTTTGAATTGCCTTGCATTGCCTTGCTTTCATCTTTGCCTTGCCTTGACGTGTCTTCCTTATCCTTTTGCCTTGCCTTGCTTTGCTTTCTCCTTTTCCCTTGCCTTTCCTTGCCTTGCTTTACCCTTTGGCCTACCCTTGCCTTTGCCTTTCCATGCCTTGCTTTGCCCCTTTGCCTTACCTTGCCTTGCTATGCCCTTTTGCCTTGCCTTGCTTTGTCTCTTTGCCTTGTCTTGCCTTTCCTTGCTTTGGCCTTTTTCCTGGCCTTGCCATGGTTTGTCCTTTTGACTTACCTTGCCTTGCCTTTCTTTGCCCTTTTGCCTGGCCTTGCATTGAGTTGCCCTTTTTCCTTGCCTTGCCATGCTTTGCCCTTTTGCCTTGCCTTGCTTTGCCATTTTGTCTTTCCTTGAATTGCCCTTTTGCCTTACCTTGCCTTGACTTGCTATAGCCTTTTTCCTTGCCTCGCCTTGTCATACTTTGCCATTTTGACTTGCTTTGCTTTGCCGTTTTGCCTTGCCTTGCTTTGCCATTTTGCCTTTCCTTGAATTGCCCTTTTGCCTTACCTTGCCTTGACTTGCTATACCCTTTTTCCTTGCCTTGCCTTGTCATGCTTTGCCCTTTTGACTTGCCTTGCTTTGCCCTTTTGCCTTGCTTTGCCTTGTTATGCTTTGCCCTTTTGCCTTGTCTTGCTTTGCCATTTTGCCTTTCCTTGCATTGCCCTTTTGCCTTACCTTGCCTTGACATGCTTTGCCCTTTTGCCTTGCCTTGCCTTGTCATGCTTTGCCCTTTTGACTTGCTTTGCTTTGCCCTTTTGCCTTGCCTTTCCTTGTTTTGCCGTTTTGAATTGCCTTGCATTGCCTTGCTTTCATCTTTGCCTTGCCTTGACGTGTCTTCCTTATCCTTTTGCCTTGCCTTGCTTTGCTTTCTCCTTTTCCCTTGCCTTTCCTTGCCTTGCTTTACCCTTTTGCCTTCCCTTGCCTTTGCCTTTCCATGCCTTGCTTTGCCCCTTTGCCTTACCTTGCCTTGCTATGCCCTTTTGCCTTGCCTTGCTTTGTCTTTTTGACTTGTCTTGCCTAGCCTTCCTTTCTCCCTTTTGCCCTGATTTGCCTTGCCTTTCTTTTGACCTTTTGCCTTGTCTTGCCATGCTTTGCTCTTTTTCCTTGCCTTGCTTTGCCCTTTTGTCTTTCCTTGCCTTGCCTTGCTTTGCCATTTTCCCTTGCCTTGCTTTCCCCTTTTGCCTTGCCTTTCCTTGCTTTGGCCTTTTTCCTGGCCTTGCCATGGTTTGTCCTTTTGACTTACCTTGCCTTGCCTTTCTTTGCACTTTTGCCTGGCCTTGCTTTGCCATTTTGCCTTTCCTTGAATTGCCCTTTTGCCTTACCTTGCCTTGACTTGCTATACCCTTTTTCCTTGCCTTGCCTTGTCATGCTTTGCCCTTTTGACTTGCCTTGCTTTGCCCTTTTGCCTTGCCTTGCTTTGCCCTTTTGCCTTGCTTTGCCTTGTTATGCTTTGCCCTTTTGCCTTGCCTTTCTTTGCCCTTTTGCCTGGCCTTGCATTGAGTTGCCCTTTTTCCTTGCCTTGCCATGCTTTGCCCTTTTGCCTTGCCTTGCTTTGCCATTTTGTCTTTCCTTGAATTGCCCTTTTGCCTTACCTTGCCTTGACTTGCTATACCCTTTTTCCTTGCCTTGCCTTGTCATGCTTTGCCCTTTTGCCTTGCCTTGCTTTGCCATTTTGCCTTTCCTTGAATTGCCCTTTTGCCTTACCTTGCCTTGACTTTCTATACCCTTTTTCCTTGCCTTGCCTTGTCATGCTTTGCCCTTTTGACTTGCCTTGCTTTGCCCTTTTGCCTTGCTTTGCCTTGTTATGCTTTGCCCTTTTGCCTTGTCTTGCTTTGCCATTTTGCCTTTCCTTGCATTGCCCTTTTGCCTTACCTTGCCTTGTCATGCTTTGCCCTTTTGCCTTGCCTTGCCTTGTCATGCTTTGCCCTTTTGCCTTGCCTTTCCTTGTTTTGCCGTTTTGAATTGCCTTGCATTGCCTTGCTTTCATCTTTGCCTTGCCTTGACGTGTCTTCCTTATCCTTTTGCCTTGCCTTGCTTTGCTTTCTCCTTTTCCCTTGCCTTTCCTTGCCTTGCTTTACCCTTTTGCCTTCCCTTGCCTTTGCCTTTCCATGCCTTGCTTTGCCCCTTTGCCTTACCTTGCCTTGCTATGCCCTTTTGCCTTGCCTTGCTTTGTCTCTTTGCCTTGTCTTGCCTTTCCTTGCTTTGGCCTTTTTCCTGGCCTTGCCATGGTTTGTCCTTTTGACTTACCTTGCCTTGCCTTTCTTTGCACTTTTGCCTGGCCTTGCTTTGCCCTTTTGCCTTGCCTTCCTTTGCCATTTTGCCTTTCCTTGAATTGCCTTGCATTGCCTTACCTTTTGCCTTGTCTTGCTTTGCCATTTTGCTTTTCCTTGCATTGCCCTTTTGCCTTACCTTGCCTTGACATGCTTTACCCTTTTGCCTTGCCTTGCCTTTTCATGCTTTGCCCTTTTGCATTGCCTTGCCTTGTCATGCTTTGCCCTTTTGACTTGCTTTGCTTTGCCCTTTTGCCTTGCCTTTCCTTGTTTTGCCGTTTTCAATTTCCTTGCATTGCCTTACTTTCATCTTTGCCTTGCCTTGACGTGTCTTCCTTATCCTTTCGCCTTGCCTTGCTTTGCTTTCCCCTTTTGCCTTGCCTTACCTTGCCTTGCTTTGCCTCTTTGCCTTGTCTTGCCTTGCCTTCCTTTCTCCTTTTGCCCTGATTTGCCTTGCCTTTCTTTTGACCTTTTGCCTTGCCTTGCCTTGCCATGCTTTGCTCTTTTTCCTTGCCTTGCTTTGCCCTTTTGTCTTGCCTTGCCTTGCCTTGCTTTGCCATTTTCCCTTGCCTTGCTTTTCCCTTTTGCCTTGCCTTTCCTTGCTTTGGCCTTTTTCCTGGCCTTGCCATGGTTTGTCCTTTTGACTTACCTTGCCTTGCCTTTCTTTGCCCTTTTGCCTGGCCTTGCATTGAGTTGCCCTTTTTCCTTGCCTTGCCTTGCTTTGCCCTTTTGCCTTGCCTTGCTTTGCCATTTTGTCTTTCCTTGAATTGCCCTTTTGCCTTACCTTGCCTTGACTTGCTATACCCTTTTTCCTTGCCTTGCCTTTTCATGCTTTGCCCTTTTGACTTGCCTTGCTTTGCCCTTTTGCCTTGCTTTGCCTTGTTATGCTTTAAACTTTTGCCTTGTCTTGCTTTGCCATTTTGCCTTTCCTTGCCTTGCTTTGCCTTGTTATGCTTTGCCCTTTTGCCTTGCCTTGCTTTACCATTTTGCCTTTCCTTTAATTGCCCTTTTGCCTTACCTTACCTTGACTTGCTATAGCCTTTTTCCTTGCCTTGCCTTGTCATACTTTGCCATTTTGACTTGCTTTGCTTTGCCGTTTTGCCTTGCCTTGCTTTGCCATTTTGCCTTTCCTTGAATTGCCCTTTTGCCTTACCTTGCCTTGACTTGCTATACCCTTTTTCCTTGCCTTGCCTTGTCATGCTTTGCCCTTTTGACTTGCCTTGCTTTGCCCTTTTGCCTTGCTTTGCCTTGTTATGCTTTGCCCTTTTGCCTTGTCTTGCTTTGCCATTTTGCCTTTCCTTGCATTGCCCTTTTGCCTTACCTTGCCTTGACATGCTTTGCCCTTTTGCCTTGCCTTGCCTTGTCATGCTTTGCCCTTTTGACTTGCTTTGCTTTGCCCTTTTGCCTTGCCTTTCCTTGTTTTGCCGTTTTGAATTGCCTTGCATTGCCTTGCTTTCATCTTTGCCTTGCCTTGACGTGTCTTCCTTATCCTTTTGCCTTGCCTTGCTTTGCTTTCTCCTTTTCCCTTGCCTTTCCTTGCCTTGCTTTACCCTTTTGCCTTCCCTTGCCTTTGCCTTTCCATGCCTTGCTTTGCCCCTTTGCCTTACCTTGCCTTGCTATGCCCTTTTGCCTTGCCTTGCTTTGTCTCTTTGCCTTGTCTTGCCTAGCCTTCCTTTCTCCCTTTTGCCCTGATTTGCCTTGCCTTTCTTTTGACCTTTTGCCTTGTCTTGCCATGCTTTGCTCTTTTTCCTTGCCTTGCTTTGCCCTTTTGTCTTTCCTTGCCTTGCCTTGCTTTGCCATTTTCCCTTGCCTTGCTTTCCCCTTTTGCCTTGCCTTTCCTTGCTTTGGCCTTTTTCCTGGCCTTGCCATGGTTTGTCCTTTTGCATTCCCTTGCCTTGCCTTTCTTTGCACTTTTGCCTGGCCTTGCTTTGCCCTTTTGCCTTGCCTTGCTTTGCCATTTTGCCTTTCCTTGAATTGCCCTTTTGCCTTACCTTGCCTTGACTTGCTATACCCTTTTTCCTTGCCTTGCCTTGTCATGCTTTGCCCTTTTGACTTGCCTTGCTTTGCCCTTTTGCCTTGCCTTGCTTTGCCCTTTTGCCTTGCTTTGCCTTGTTTTGCTTTGCCCTTTTGCCTTGCCTTTCTTTGCCCTTTTGCCTGGCCTTGCATTGAGTTGCCCTTTTTCCTTGCCTTGCCATGCTTTGCCCTTTTGCCTTGCCTTGCTTTGCCATTTTGTCTTTCCTTGAATTGCCCTTTTGCCTTACCTTGCCTTGACTTGCTATACCCTTTTTCCTTGCCTTGCCTTGTCATGCTTTGCCCTTTTGCCTTGCCTTGCTTTGCCATTTTGCCTTTCCTTGAATTGCCCTTTTGCCTTACCTTGCCTTGACTTTCTATACCCTTTTTCCTTGCCTTGCCTTGTCATGCTTTGCCCTTTTGACTTGCCTTGCTTTGCCCTTTTGCCTTGCTTTGCCTTGTTATGCTTTGCCCTTTTGCCTTGTCTTGCTTTGCCATTTTGCCTTTCCTTGCATTGCCCTTTTGCCTTACCTTGCCTTGACATGCTTTGCCCTTTTGCCTTGCCTTGCCTTGTCATGCTTTGCCCTTTTGCCTTGCCTTTCCTTGTTTTGCCGTTTTGAATTGCCTTGCATTGCCTTGCTTTCATCTTTGCCTTGCCTTGACGTGTCTTCCTTATCCTTTTGCCTTGCCTTGCTTTGCTTTCTCCTTTTCCCTTGCCTTTCCTTGCCTTGCTTTACCCTTTTGCCTTCCCTTGCCTTTGCCTTTCCATGCCTTGCTTTGCCCCTTTGCCTTACCTTGCCTTGCTATGCCCTTTTGCCTTGCCTTGCTTTGTCTCTTTGCCTTGTCTTGCCTTTCCTTGCTTTGGCCTTTTTCCTGGCCTTGCCATGGTTTGTCCTTTTGACTTACCTTGCCTTGCCTTTCTTTGCACTTTTGCCTGGCCTTGCTTTGCCCTTTTGCCTTGCCTTGCTTTGCCATTTTGCCTTTCCTTGAATTGCCTTGCATTGCCTTACCTTGCCTTGACTTGCTATACCCTTTTTCCTTGCCTTGCCTTGTCATGCTTTGCCCTTTTGACTTTCCTTGCTTTGCCCTTTTGCTTTGCCTTGCTTTGCCCTTCTGCCTTGCTTTGCCTTGTTATGCTTTCCCTTTTGCCTTGTCTTGCTTTGCCATTTTGCTTTTCCTTGCATTGCCCTTTTGCCTTACCTTGCCTTGACATGCTTTACCCTTTTGCCTTGCCTTGCCTTTTCATGCTTTGCCCTTTTGCATTGCCTTGCCTTGTCATGCTTTCCCCTTTTGCCTTGCCTTACCTTGCCTTGCTTTGCCTCTTTGCCTTGTCTTGCCTTGCCTTCCTTTCTCCTTTTGCCCTGATTTGCCTTGCCTTTCTTTTGACCTTTTGCCTTGCCTTGCCTTGCCATGCTTTGCTCTTTTTCCTTGCCTTGCTTTGCCCTTTTGTCTTGCCTTGCCTTGCCTTGCTTTGCCATTTTCCCTTGCCTTGCTTTTCCCTTTTGCCTTGCCTTTCCTTGCTTTGGCCTTTTTCCTGGCCTTGCCATGGTTTGTCCTTTTGACTTACCTTGCCTTGCCTTTCTTTGCCCTTTTGCCTTGCCTTGCTTTGCTATTTTGTCTTTCCTTGAATTGCCCTTTTGCCTTACCTTGCCTTGAATTGCTATACCCTTTTTCCTAGCCTTGCCTTGTCATGCTTTGCCCTTTTGACTTGCCTTGCTTTGCCGTTTTGCCTTGCTTTGCCTCGTTATGCTTTGCCCCTTTGCCTTGTCTTGCTTTGCCATTTTGCCTTTCCTTGCATTGCCCTTTTGCCTTACCTTGCCTTGACATGCTTTGCCCTTTTGCCTTGCCTTGCCTTGTCATGCTTTGCCCTTTTCACTTGCTTTGCTTTGCCCTTTTGCCTTGCCTTTCCTTGTTTTGCCGTTTTGAATTGCCTTGCATTGCCTTACTTTCATCTTTGCCTTGCCTTGACGTGTCTTCCTTATACTTTTGCCTTGCCTTGCTTTGCTTTCCCCTTTTGCCTTGCCTTTCCTTGCCTTGCTTTACCCTTTTGCCTTCCCTTGCCTTGCCTTTCCATGCCTTGCTTTGCCCCTTTGCCTTACCTTGCCTTGCTTTGCCCTTTTGCCTTGCCTTGCTTTGCCTCTTTGCCTTGTCTTGCCTTGCCTTCCTTTCTCCTTTTGCCCTGATTTGCCTTGCCTTTCTTTTGACCTTTTGCCTTGCCTTGCATTGCCATGCTTTGCTCTTTTTCCTTGCCTTGCTTTGCCCTTTTGTCTTGCCTTGCCTTGCCTTGCTTTGCCATTTTCCCTTGCCTTGCTTTCCCCTTTTGTCTTGCCTTTCCTTGCTTTGGCCTTTTTCCTGGCCTTGCCATGGTTTGTCATTTTGACTTACCATGCCTTGCCTTTCTTTGCAGTTTTCCTGGCCTTGCATTGAGTTGCCCTTTTTCCTTGCCTTGCCTTGCCATTCTTTGCCCTTTTGCCTTGCCTTGCTTTTCCATTTTGCCTTTCCTTGAATTGCCCTTTTGCCTTACCTTGCATTGACTTGCTATACCCTTTTTCCTTGCCTTGCCTTGTCATGCTTTGCCCTTTTGACTTGCCTTGCTTTGCCCTTTTGCCTTGCTTTGCCTCGTTATGCTTTGCCCCTTTGCCTTGTCTTGCTTTGCCATTTTGCTTTTCCTTGCATTGCCCTTTTGCCTTACCTTGCCTTGTCATGCTTTGCCCTTTTGGCTTGCCTTGCCTTGTCATGCTTTGCCCTTTTGACTTGCTTTGCTTTGCCCTTTTGCCTTGCCTTTCCTTGTTTTGCCGTTTTCAATTTCCTTGCATTGCCTTACTTTCATCTTTGCCTTGCCTTGACGTGTCTTCCTTATCCTTTCGCCTTGCCTTGCTTTGCTTTCCCCTTTTGCCTTGCCTTTCCATGCCTTGCTTTGCCCCTTTGCCTTACCTTGCCTTGCTTTGCCTTTTGCCTTTCCTTGCTTTTTCTCTTTGCCTTGTCTTGCCTTGCCTTCCTTTCTCCTTTTGCCCTGATTTGCCTTGCCTTTCTTTTGACCTTTTGCCTTGCCTTGCCTTGCCATGCTTTGCTCTTTTTCCTTGCTTTGCTTTGCCCTTTTGTCTTGCCTTGCCTTGCCTTGCTTTGCCATTTTCCCTTGCCTTGCTTTCCCGTTTTGCCTTGCCTTTCCTTGCTTTGGCCTTTTTCCTGGCCTTGCCATGGTTTGTCCTTTTGACTTACCTTGCCTTGCCTTTCTTTGCCCTTTTGCCTGGCCTTGCATTGAGTTACCCTTTTTCATTGCCTTGCCTTGCCATGCTTTGCCCTTTTGCCTTGCCTTGCTTTGCCATTTTGCCTTTCCTTGAATTGCCCTTTTGCCTTACCTTGCCTTGACTTGCTATACCCTTTTTCCTTGCCTTGTCTTGCTTTGCCATTTTGCCTTTCCTTGCATTGCCCTTTTGCCTTACCTTGCCTTGACATGCTTTGCCCTTTTGCCTTGCCTTGCCTTGTCATGCTTTGCCCTTTTGACTTGCTTTGCGTTGCCCTTTTGCCTTGCCTTTCCTTGTTTTGCCGTTTTGAATTGCCTTGCATTGCCTTACTTTCATCTTTGCCTTGCCTTGACGTGTCTTCCTTATCCTTTTGCCTTGCCTTGCTTTGCTTTCCCCTTTTGCCTTGCCTTCCTTGCCTTTCTTTACCCTTTTGCCTTCCCTTGCCTTGCCTTTCCATGCCTTGCTTTGCCCCTTTGCCTTACCTTGCCTTGCTTTGCCCTTTTGCCTTGCCATACTTTGCCTCTTTTCCTTGTCTTGCCTTGCCTTCCTTTCTCCTTTCTCCTTCCTTTTTCCTACATTGCCTTACTTTCACATTTTGCCTTGCCTTACCTTGTCTTGCTTTGCCCTTTTGCTATGCCTTGCCTTGCCATGCTTTGCCCATTTGCCTTCCCTTGTCTTGCTTTAGTTTTCCGTTTTGACTTGCCTTGCTTTGCCCTTTTGCATTCCCTTGCCTTGCCTTACTTTGCCGTTTTGCCTTGCCTTGCTTTGCCCTTTTTCCTTGCCTTGCTTTGCCATTTTGCCTTTCCTTGCATTGCCATTTTGCCTTTGCTTGCATTGCCCTTTTGCCTTACCTTGCCTTGCTTTGCCCGTTTTTCTTGCCATGCCTTGCTTTGCCCTTTTGATTTGCATTGCATTGCCTTACTTTGACATTTTGCCTTGCCTGACTTGTCTTGCTTTTCCCTTTTGCTTTGCCTTGCCTTGCCTTTCCATGTCTTGCTTTGCCCTTTTGCCTTCCCTTGTCTTGCTTTACTTTTCCGTTTTGACTTGCCCTGCTTTGCCCTTTTGGATTCCCTTGCCTTGCCTTACTTTAACATTTTTCCGTGCCTTACCTTGTCTGGCTTTGCCCTTTTGCCTTGCCTGTCCTTTCTTTGCTTTTCCCTTTTGCCTTGCCTTCCCTTGCTTTGTCATTTTGCCTTCCCTTGTCTTACCTTGCTTTCCCCTTTTGCCTTGCCTTGCTATGCTTTTCCCTTTTACCTTGCCTTGCTTTGCCATTTTGCCGTTTCTTCCATTCCCCTTTTTCCTTACCTTGCCTTGACTTGCTTTGCCCTTTTGCCTTGCCTTGCCTTGTCATGCTTTGCCGGTTTGCCTTGCCTTGCTTTGCCATTTTGCCTTCCCTTGCATTGCTTTTCTCGTTTGCCTTGCCTTGCCATGCTTTGCCCTTTTGCCTTGTCTGGCCTTGCTTTGGTTTGCCCTTTTGCCTTGATTTGCCTTGCCTTGATTTGCCCTTTTTCCCGGCCTTGCTTTGCATTGCCCTTTTGTCCTGCCTTGCCTTACCTTGCTTTGTACTTTTGCCTTGCTTTGCCTTGATTTGCCATTTTACCTTCCCTTGTCTTACCTTGCTTTCCCCTTTTGCCTTGCCTTTCTTCTGACGTTTTGCCTTGCCGTGACATGCTTTGCTCTTTTTCCTTCCCTTGCTTTGAACTTTTCTCTTACCTTGCCTTGACTTGATTTTCCCTTTTGCCTTGCCTTCCCTTGCTTTGCTCTTTTGCCTTGCCTTCCCTTTCTTTGCCATTTTGCCTTCCCTTGTCTGACCTTGCTTTCCCCTTTTGCCTTGCCTTGCCTTCCTTTGCCCTTTTGTCTTGCTTTGCCTTGCTTTGCCCTTTTGCCTTACATTGCCTAGCCTTGCTTTGCAGTTTTCCCTTGCCTTGCCTTTCCTTGCCTTGTCTTGCCATGCTTTTCCCTTTTGCCTTGCCTTGCTTTGCCATTTTGCCTTTCCTTGCATTGCCCTTTTGCCTTACCTTGCCTTGCTTTGCCCTTTTTCCTTGCCATGCCTTGCTTTGCCCTTTTGATTTGCATTACTTTGCCTTACTTTGAAATTTTGCCTTGCCTAACCTTGTCTTGCTTTTCCCTTTTGCTTTGCCTTGCCTTGCCTTACCTTGTCTGGCTTTGCCCTTTTGCTTTGCCTTGCCTTGCCATGCTTTGCCCTTTTGCCTTGCCTTTCCTTGCCATGCTTTGCCCTTTTGCCATGCCTTGCTTTGCCCTTTTGCCTTGCCTTTCCTTTCCTTGCTTTTCCCTTTTGCCTTGCCTTCCCTTGCTTTGCTCTTTTGCCTTGCCTTCCCTTGTTTTGCTCTTTTGCCTTACCTTGCCTTGACTTGCTTTGCCCTTTTGCCTTGCCTTGCTTTGCCATTTTGCCTTTCCTTGCATTGCCCTTTTGCCTCACCTTGCTGTGCCTTGCTTTTCCCTTTTGCTTTGCCTTGCCTTGCCTTTCCATGTCTTTGCTTTGCCCTTTTGCCTTCCCTTGTCTTGCTTTACTTTTCCGTTTTGACTTGCCTTGCTTTGCCCTTTTGCATTCCCTTGCCTTGCCTTATTTTGCCGTTTTGCCTTGCCTTGCTTTGCCCTTTTTCCTTGCCATGCCTACTTTGCCCTTTTGATTTGCCTTACATTGCCTTACTTTGACATTTTACCTTGCCTTACCTTGTCTTTCTTTGCCCTTTTGCTTTGCCTTGCCTTGCCATGCTTTGCCCTTTTGCCTTGCCTTGCCTTGTCATGCTTTGCCCTTTTGCCATGCCTTGCTTTGCCCTTTTGCCTTGCCTTTCCTTTCCTTGCTTTTCCCTTTTGCCTTGCCTTCCCTTGCTTTGCTCTTTTGCCTTGCCTCCCCTTGCTTTGCCCTTTTGCTTTGCCTTGCCTTGTCATGCTTTGCCGTTTTGCCTTGCCTTGCTTTGCCCTTTTGCCTTGACTTGTTTTGCCGTTTTGATTTGCCTTGCATTGCCTTACTTTCATCTTTGCCTTGCCTTGACGTGTCTTGCTTATCCTTTTGCCTTGCCTTGCTTTGCTTTCCCCTTTTGCCTTGCCTTTCCTTGCTTTGCTTAGCCCTTTTCCCGTGCCTTGCCTTGCCTTTCCATGGATTGCTTTGCCCTTTTTCCTTGCCAAGCCTTGCTTTTCCCTTTTGATTGGCATTGCATTGCCTTACTTTGACATTTTGCCTTGTCTTACCTTGTCATGCTTTGCCCTTTTGCTTTGCCTTGCCTTGCCATGCTTTGCCATTTTCCCTTGCCTTGCCTTGTCATGCTTTGCCCTTTTGCCTTGCCTGTCCTTTCCTTGCTTTTCCCTTTTGCCTTGCCTTCCCTTGCTTTGCCATTTTGCCTTCCCTTGTCTTACCTTGCTTTCCCCTTTTGCCTTGCCTTGCCATGCTTTTCCCTTTTACCTTGCCTTGCTTTGCCATTTTGCCGTTTCTTGCATTGCCCTTTTTCGTTACCTTGCCTTGACTTGCTTTGCCCTTTTGCCTTGCCTTGCCTTGTCATGCTTTGCCGGTTTGCCTTGCCTTGCATTGCTTTTCCCGTTTGCCTTGCCTTGCCATGCTTTGCCCTTTTGACTTGCCTTGCTTTGCCCTTTTGCCTTGCTTTGCCTTGTAATGCTTTGCCCTTTTGCCTTGTCTGCTTTGCCATTTTGCGTTTCCTTGCATTGCCCTTTTGCCTTACCTTGCCTTGACATGCTTTGCCCTTTTGCCTTGCCTTGCCTTGTCATGCTTTACCCTTTTGACTTGCTTTGCTTTGCCCTTTTGCCTTGCCTTTCCTTTTTTTGCCGTTTTGAATTGCCTTGCATTGCCTTACTTTCATCTTTGCCTTACCTTGACGTGTCTTGCTTATCCTTTTGCCTTGCCTTGCTTTGCTTTCCCCTTTTGCCTTGCCTTCCCTTGCCTTGCTTTACCGTTTTGCCTTCTCTTGCCTTGCCTTTCCGTGCCTTGCTTTGCCCCTTTGCCTTACCTTGCCTTGCTTTGCCCTTTTACCTTGCCTTGCTTTGACTCTTTGCCTTGTCTTGCCTTGCCTTCCTTTCTCCTTTTGCCCTGATTTGCCTTGCCTTTCTTTTGACCTTTGCCTTGCCTTGCCATGCTTTGCTCTTTTTCCTTGCCTTGCTTTGCCCTTTTGTCTTGCCTTGCCTTGCCTTGCTTTGCCATTTTCCCTTGCCTTGCTTTCCCCTTTTGCCTTGCCTTTCCTTGCTTTGGCCTTTTTCCTGGCCTTGCCATGGTTTGTCCTTTTGACTTACCTTGCCTTGCCTTTCTTTGCACTTTTGCCTGGCCTTGCATTGAGTTGCCCTTTTTCCTTGCCTTGCCTTGCCATGCTTTGCCCTTTTGCCTTGCCTTGCTTTGCCATTTTGCCTTTCCTTGCATTGCCCTTTTGCCTCACCTTGCCTTGCCTTGCCTTTCCATGTCTTGCTTTTCCCTTTTGCCTTCCCTTGCCTTGCTTTACTTTTCCTTTTTGCCTTGCCTTGCTTTGCTCTTTTGCCTTCTCTTGCCTTGCCTTACTTTGCCGTTTTGCCTTGCCTTGCTTTGCCCTTTTGCCTTGCCTTGCCTTGTTTTGCCGTTTTGATTTGCCTTGCATTGCCTTACTTTCATCTTTACCTTGCCTTGACGTGTCTTGCTTATCCTTTTGCCTTGCCTTGCTTTGCTTTCCCCTTTTGCCTTGCCTTTTCTTGCCTTGCTTTGCCCTTTTCCCTTTCCTTGCCTTGCCTTTCCATGCCTTGCTTTGCCCTTTTTCCTTGCCATGCCTTGCTTTGCCCTTTTGATTTGCATTGCATTGCCTTACTTTGACATTTTGCCTTGCCTTACCTTGTCTTGCTTTGCCCTTTTGCTTTGCCTTGCCTTGCCTTTCCATGTCTTTGCTTTGCCCTTTTGCCTTCCCTTGTCTTGCTTTACTTTTCCGTTTTGACTTGCCTTGCTTTGCCCTTTTGCATTCCCTTGCCTTGCCGTATTTTGCCGTTTTGCCTTGCCTTGCTTTGCCCTTTTTCCTTGCCATGCCTTGCTTTGCCCTTTTGATTTGCCTTACATTGCCTTACTTTGACATTTTACCTTGCCTTACCTTGTCTTTCTTTGCCCTTTTGCTTTGCCTTGCCTTGCCATGCTTTGCCCTTTTGCCTTGCCTTGCCTTGTCATGCTTTGCCCTTTTGCCATGCCTTGCTTTGCCCTTTTGCCTTGCCTTTCCTTTCCTTGCTTTTCCCTTTTGCCTTGCCTTCCCTTGCTTTGCTCTTTTGCCTTGCCTCCCCTTGCTTTGCCCTTTTGCTTTGCCTTGCCTTGTCATGCTTTGCCGTTTTGCCTTGCCTTGCTTTGCCCTTTTGCCTTGCCTTGCCTTGTTTTGCCGTTTTGATTTGCCTTGCATTGCCTTACTTTCATCTTTGCCTTGCCTTGACGTGTCTTGCTTATCCTTTTGCCTTGCCTTGCTTTGCTTTCCCCTTTTGCCTTGCCTTTCCTTGCTTTGCTTAGCCCTTTTCCCTTGCCTTGCCTTGCCTTTCCATGGATTGCTTTGCCCTTTTTCCTTGCCAAGCCTTGCTTTTCCCTTTTGATTGGCATTGCATTGCCTTACTTTGACATTTTGCCTTGTCTTACCTTGTCATGCTTTGCCCTTTTGCTTTGCCTTGCCTTGTCATGCTTTGCCATTTTCCATTGCCTTGCCTTGTACTGCTTTGCCCTTTTGCCTTGCCTGTCCTTTCTTTGCTTTTCCCTTTTGCCTTGCCTTCCCTTGCTTTGCCATTTTGCCTTCCCTTGTCTTACCTTGCTTTCCCCTTTTGCCTTGCCTTGCCATGCTTTTCCCTTTTACCTTGCCTTGCTTTGCCATTTTGCCGTTTCTTGCATTGCCCTTTTTCGTTACCTTGCCTTGACTTGCTTTGCCCTTTTGCCTTGCCTTGCCTTGTCATGCTTTGTCGGTTTGCCTTGCCTTGCATTGCTTTTCCCGTTTGCCTTGCCTTGCCATGCTTTGCCCTTTTGACTTGCCTTGCTTTGCCCTTTTGCCTTGCTTTGCCTTGTTATGCTTTGCCCTTTTGCCTTGTCTGCTTTGCCATTTTGCGTTTCCTTGCATTGCCCTTTTGCCTTACCTTGCCTTGATATGCTTTACCCTTTTGCCTTGCCTTGCCTTGTCATGCTTTGCCCTTTTGACTTGCTTTGCTTTGCCCTTTTGCCTTGCCTTTCCTTTTTTTGCCGTTTTGAATTGCCTTGCATTGCCTTTCTTTCATCTTTGCCTTGCCTTGACGTGTCTTGCTTATCCTTTTGCCTTGCCTTGCTTTGCTTTCCCCTTTTGCCTTGCCTTCCCTTGCCTTGCTTTACCGTTTTGCCTTCTCTTGCCTTGCCTTTCCGTGCCTTGCTTTGCCCCTTTGCCTTACCTTGCCTTGCTTTGCCCTTTTACCTTGCCTTGCTTTGCCTCTTTGCCTTGTCTTGCCTTGCCTTCCTTTCTCCTTTTGCCCTGATTTGCCTTGCCTTTCTTTTGACCTTTGCCTTGCCTTGCCATGCTTTGCTCTTTTTCCTTGCCTTGCTTTGCCCTTTTGTCTTGCCTTGCCTTGCCTTGCTTTGCCATTTTCCCTTGCCTTGCTTTCCCCTTTTGCCTTGCCTTTCCTTGCTTTGGCCTTTTTCCTGGCCTTGCCATGGTTTGTCCTTTTGACTTACCTTGCCTTGCCTTTCTTTGCCCTTTTGCCTGGCCTTGCATTGAGTTGCCCTTTTTCCTTGCCTTGCCTTGCCATGCTTTGCCCTTTTGCCTTGCCTTGCTTTGCCATTTTGCCTTTCCTTGAATTGCCCTTTTGCCTTACCTTGCCTTGACTTGCCATACCCTTTTTCCTTGCCTTGCCTTGTCATGCTTTGCCCTTTTGTCTTGCCTTGCCTTGCCTTGCTTTGCCATTTTCCCTTGCCTTGCTTTCCCCTTTAGCCTTGCCTTTCCTTGCTTTGGCCTTTTTCCTGGCCTTGCCATGGTTTGTCCTGTTGACTTACCTTGCCTTGCCTTTCTTTGCCCTTTTGCCTGGCCTTGCATTGAGTTGCCCTTTTTCCTTGCCTTGCCTTGCCATGCTTTGCCCTTTTGCCTTGCCTTGCTTTGCCATTTTGCCTTTCCTTGAATTGCCCTTTTGCCTTACCTTGCCTTGACTTGCCATACCCTTTTTCCTTGCCTTGCCTTGTCATGCTTTGCCCTTTTGTCTTGCCTTGCCTTGCCTTGCTTTGCCATTTTCCCTTGCCTTGCTTTCCCCTTTAGCCTTGCCTTTCCTTGCTTTGGCCTTTTTCCTGGCCTTGCCATGGTTTGTCCTTTTGACTTACCTTGCCTTGCCTTTCTTTGCCCTTTTGCCTGGCCTTGCATTGAGTTGCCCTTTTTCCTTGCCTTGCCTTGCCATGCTTTGCCCTTTTGCCTTGCCTTGCTTTGCCATTTTGCCTTTCCTTGAATTGCCCTTTTGCCTCACCTTGCCTTGCCTTGCTTTTCCCTTTTGCTTTGCCTTGCCTTGCCTTTCCATGTCTTGCTTTGCCCTTTTGCCTTCCCTTGCCTTGCTTTACTTTTCCTTTTTGCCTTGCCTTGCTTTGCCCTTTTGCCTTACCTTGCCTTGCTTTGCCCTTTTCCCTTGCCTTGCCTTGCCTTTCCATGCCTTGCTTTGCCCTTTTTCCTTGCCAAGCCTTGCTTTTCCCTTTTGATTGGCATTGCATTGCCTTACTTTGACATTTTGCCTTGTCTTACCTTGTCTTGCTTTGCCCTTTTGCTTTGCCTTGCCTTGCCATGCTTTGCCCTTTTGCCTTCCGTTGTCTTGCTTTACCTTTCCGTTTTGACTTGCCTTGCTTTGCCCTTTTGCATTCCCTTGCCTTGCCTTACTTTACCGTTTTGCCTTGCCTTGCTTTGCTCTTTTTCCTTGCCTTGTCTATCTATGCTTTTCCCTTTTGCCTTGCCTAGCTTTGCCATTTTGCCTTTCCTTGCATTGCCCTTTTGCCTTACCTTGCCTTGCTTTGCCCTTTTCCCTTGCCTTGCCTTGCCTTTCCATGCCTTGCTTTGTTCTTTTGCCTTCCCTTGCCTTGCTTTACTTTTCCTTTTTGCCTTGCCTTGCTTTGCCCTTTTGCCTTCCCTTGTCTTGCTTTACTTTTCCGTTTTGACTTGCCTTGCTTTGCCCTTTTGCATTCCCTTGCCTTGCCTTACTTTGACATTTTGCCTTGCCTTACCTTTTCTAGCTTTGCCTTTTTGCTTTGCCTTGCCTTGACATGCTTTGCCCTTTTGCCTTGCCTTTCCTTGCCATGCTTTGCCCTTTTGCCTTTCCTTTCCTTGCTTTGCTTTGCTCTTTTGCCTTGCCTTCCCTTGCTTTGCCCTTTTGCCTTACCATGCCTTGACTTGCTTTGCCCTTTTGCCTTGCCTTGCTTTGCCATTTTGCCTTTCCTTGCATTGCCCTTTTTCCTCACCTTGCCTTGCCTTGCTTTTCCCTTTTGCTTTGCCTTGCCTTGCCTTTCCATGTCTTGCTTTGCCCTTTTGCCTTCCCTTGCCTTGCTTTACTTTTCCTTTTTCCCTTGCCTATCTTTGCTCTTTTGCCTTCCCTTGCCTTGCCTTACTTTGGCGTTTTGCCTTGCCTTGCTTTGCCCTTTTGCCTTGCCTTGCCTTGTTCTGCCGTTTTGATTTGCCTTGCATTGCCTTACTTTCATCTTTGCCTTGCCTTGACGTGTCTTGCTTATCCTTTTGCCTTGCCTTGCTTTGCTTTCCCCTTTTGCCTTGCCTTTCCTTGCCTTGCTTTGCCCTTTTCCCTTTCTTTGCCTTGCCTTTCCATGCCTTGCTTTGCCCTTTTTCCTTGCCATGCCTTGCTTTGCCCTTTTGATTTGCATTGCATTGCCTTACTTTGACATTTTGCCTTGCCTTACCTTGTCTTGCTTTGCCCTTTTGCTTTGCCTTGCCTTGCCATGCTTTGCCCTTTTGCCTTGCCTTGCCTTGTCTTGCTTTGCCCTTTTGCTATGCCTCGCTTTGCCCTTTTGCCTTGCATTTCCTTTCCTTGCTTTTCCCTTTTGCCTTGCCTTCCCTTGCTTTGCTCTTTTTCCTTGCCTTCCCTTGCTTTTCCCTTTTACCTTCCCTTGCCTTACCTTGCTTTCCCCTTTTACCATGCCTTGCCATGCTTTGCCCTTTTGCCTTGCCTTGCTTTGCCATTTTGCCTTTCCTTGCATTGCCCTTTTGCCTTACCTTGCCTTGACTTGCTTTGCCCTTTTGCCTTGCCTTGCCTTGTCATGCTTTGCCGTTTTGCCTTGCCTTTCTTTGCCCTTTTGCCTTGCCTTGTTTTGCCGTTTTGATTTGCCTTGCATTGCCTTACTTTGATCTTTGCCTTGCCTTGACGTGTCTTGCTTATTCTTTTGCCTTGTCTTGCTTTGGTTTCCCCTTTTGCCTTACCTTGCCTTGCCTTGCTTTGACCTTCTGCATTGCCTTGCCTTGCCTTTCCATGCCTTGCTTTGCCCTTTTGCCTTCCCTTGTCTTGCTTTACTTTTCCGTTTTGACTTGCCTTGCTTGCACTTTTGCCTTCCCTTGCCTTGCCTTACTTTGCCGTTTTGCCTTGCCTTGCTTTCCACTTTTGCCTTGCCTTGCCTTGTTTTGCCCTTTTGATTTGCCTTGCATTGCCTTACTTTCATCTTTGCCTTGCCTTGACGTGTCTTGCTTATCCTTTTGCCTTGTCTCGCTTTGCTTTCCCCTTTTGCTTTGCCTTTCCATGCCTTGCTTTGCCCTTTTTCCTTGCCATGCCGTGCTTTGCCCTTTTGATTTGCATTG
Organism: Columba livia; assembly: GCF_036013475.1. NCBI lineage: Eukaryota > Metazoa > Chordata > Aves > Columbiformes > Columbidae > Columba > Columba livia. The sequence goes on from NW_027043119.1 coordinate 342,662, forward strand.
CATTGCCTTACTTTGACATTTTGCCTTGCCTTTCCATGTCTTGCTTTGCCCTTTTGCCTTCCCTTGTCTTGCTTTACTTTTCCGTTTTGACTTGCCTTGCTTTGCCCTTTTGCATTCCCTTGCCTTGCCTTATTTTGCCGTTTTTCCTTGCCTTGCTTTGCCCTTTTTCCTTGCCATGCCTTGCTTTGCCCTTTTGATTTGCCTTACATTGCCTTACTTTGACATTTTGCCTTGCCTTACCTTGTCTTGCTTTGCCCTTTTGCTTTGCCTTGCCTTGCCATTCTTTGCCCTTTTGCCTTGCATTGCCTTGTCATGCTCTGTCCTTTTGGCATGCCTTGCTTTGCCCTTTTGCCTAGCCTTTCCTTTTCTTGCTTTTCCCTTTTGCCTTGCCTTCCCTTGCTTTGCTCTTTTGCCTTGCCTTCCCTTGCTTTGCACTTTTGCCTTACCTTGCCTTGACTTGCTTTGCCCTTTTGCCTTGCCTTGCCTTGTCATGCTTTGCCGTTTTGCCTTGCCTTGCTTTGCCATTTTGCCTTTCCTTGCATTGCCCTTTTGACTTACCTTGCCTTGCCTTGCTTTTACCTTTTGCTTTGCCTTGCCTTGCCTTTCCATGTCTTGCTTTGCCCTTTTGCCTTCCCTTGCCTTGCTTTACTTTTCCGTTTTGACTTGCCTTGCTTTGCCCTTTTGCATTCCCTTGCCTTGCCTTACTTTGACATTTTGCCTTGCCTTACCTTGTCTAGCTTTGCCTTTTTGCTTTGCCTTGCCTTGACATGCTTTGCCCTTTTGCCTTGCCTTTCCTTGCCATGCTTTGCCCTTTTGCCTTTCCTTTCCTTGCTTTGCTTTGCTCTTTTGCCTTGCCTTCCCTTGCTTTGCCCTTTTGCCTTACCATGCCTTGACTTGCTTTGCCCTTTTGCCTTGCCTTGCTTTGCCATTTTGCCTTTCCTTGCATTGCCCTTTTTCCTCACCTTGCCTTGCCTTGCTTTTCCCTTTTGCTTTGCCTTGCCTTGCCTTTCCATGTCTTGCTTTGCCCTTTTGCCTTCCCTTGCCTTGCTTTACTTTTCCTTTTTCCCTTGCCTATCTTTGCTCTTTTGCCTTCCCTTGCCTTGCCTTACTTTGGCGTTTTGCCTTGCCTTGCTTTGCCCTTTTGCCTTGCCTTGCCTTGTTCTGCCGTTTTGATTTGCCTTGCATTGCCTTACTTTGACATTTTGCCTTGCCTTACCTTGTCTTGCTTTGCCCTTTTGCTTTGCCTTGCTTTGCTTTGCCTTTTGCCTTTCCTTGCTTTTTCTCTTTGCCTTGCCTTGACGTGTCTTGCTTATCCTTTTGCCTTGCCTTGCTTTGCTTTCCCCTTTTGCCTTGCCTTTCCTTGCCTTGCTTTGCCCTTTTCCCTTTCTTTGCCTTGCCTTTCCATGCCTTGCTTTGCCCTTTTTCCTTGCCATGCCTTGCTTTGCCCTTTTGATTTGCATTGCATTGCCTTACTTTGACATTTTGCCTTGCCTTACCTTGTCTTGCTTTGCCCTTTTGCTTTGCCTTGCCTTGCCATGCTTTGCCCTTTTGCCTTGCCTTGCCTTGTCATGCTTTGCCCTTTTGCTATGCCTCGCTTTGCCCTTTTGCCTTGCATTTCCTTTCCTTGCTTTTCCCTTTTGCCTTGCCTTCCCTTGCTTTGCTCTTTTTCCTTGCCTTCCCTTGCTTTTCCCTTTTACCTTCCCTTGCCTTACCTTGCTTTCCCCTTTTACCATGCCTTGCCATGCTTTGCCCTTTTGCCTTGCCTTGCTTTGCCATTTTGCCTTTCCTTGCATTGCCCTTTTGCCTTACCTTGCCTTGACTTGCTTTGCCCTTTTGCCTTGCCTTGCCTTGTCATGCTTTGCCGTTTTGCCTTGCCTTTCTTTGCCCTTTTGCCTTGCCTTGTTTTGCCGTTTTGATTTGCCTTGCATTGCCTTACTTTCATCTTTGCCTTGCCTTGACGTGTCTTGCTTATCCTTTTGCCTTGTCTCGCTTTGCTTTCCCCTTTTGCTTTGCCTTTCCATGCCTTGCTTTGCCCTTTTTCCTTGCCATGCCGTGCTTTGCCCTTTTGATTTGCCTTGCCCTGCCTTTCCATGTCTTGCTTTGCCCTTTTGCCTTCCCTTGTCTTGCTTTACTTTTCCGTTTTGACTTGCCTTGCTTTGCCCTTTTGCATTCCCTTGCCTTCCCTTGCCTTGCCTTTCCATGCCTTGCTTTGCCCCTTTGCCTTACCTTGCCTTGCTTTGCCCTTTTGCCTTGCCTTGCTTTGCCTCTTTGCCTTGTCTTGCCTTGCCTTCCTTTCTCCTTTTGCCCTGATTTGCCTTGCCTTTCTTTTGACCTTTTGCCTTGCCTTGCATTGCCATGCTTTGCTCTTTTTCCTTGCCTTGCTTTGCCCTTTTGTCTTGCCTTGCCTTGCCTTGCTTTGCCATTTTCCCTTGCCTTGCTTTCCCCTTTTGTCTTGCCTTTCCTTGCTTTGGCCTTTTTCCTGGCCTTGCCATGGTTTGTCATTTTGACTTACCATGCCTTGCCTTTCTTTGCAGTTTTCCTGGCCTTGCATTGAGTTGCCCTTTTTCCTTGCCTTGCCTTGCCATTCTTTGCCCTTTTGCCTTGCCTTGCTTTTCCATTTTGCCTTTCCTTGAATTGCCCTTTTGCCTTACCTTGCATTGACTTGCTATACCCTTTTTCCTTGCCTTGCCTTGTCATGCTTTGCCCTTTTGACTTGCCTTGCTTTGCCCTTTTGCCTTGCTTTGCCTCGTTATGCTTTGCCCCTTTGCCTTGTCTTGCTTTGCCATTTTGCTTTTCCTTGCATTGCCCTTTTGCCTTACCTTGCCTTGTCATGCTTTGCCCTTTTGGCTTGCCTTGCCTTGTCATGCTTTGCCCTTTTGACTTGCTTTGCTTTGCCCTTTTGCCTTGCCTTTCCTTGTTTTGCCGTTTTCAATTTCCTTGCATTGCCTTACTTTCATCTTTGCCTTGCCTTGACGTGTCTTCCTTATCCTTTCGCCTTGCCTTGCTTTGCTTTCCCCTTTTGCCTTGCCTTTCCATGCCTTGCTTTGCCCCTTTGCCTTACCTTGCCTTGCTTTGCCTTTTGCCTTTCCTTGCTTTTTCTCTTTGCCTTGTCTTGCCTTGCCTTCCTTTCTCCTTTTGCCCTGATTTGCCTTGCCTTTCTTTTGACCTTTTGCCTTGCCTTGCCTTGCCATGCTTTGCTCTTTTTCCTTGCTTTGCTTTGCCCTTTTGTCTTGCCTTGCCTTGCCTTGCTTTGCCATTTTCCCTTGCCTTGCTTTCCCGTTTTGCCTTGCCTTTCCTTGCTTTGGCCTTTTTCCTGGCCTTGCCATGGTTTGTCCTTTTGACTTACCTTGCCTTGCCTTTCTTTGCCCTTTTGCCTGGCCTTGCATTGAGTTACCCTTTTTCATTGCCTTGCCTTGCCATGCTTTGCCCTTTTGCCTTGCCTTGCTTTGCCATTTTGCCTTTCCTTGAATTGCCCTTTTGCCTTACCTTGCCTTGACTTGCTATACCCTTTTTCCTTGCCTTGTCTTGCTTTGCCATTTTGCCTTTCCTTGCATTGCCCTTTTGCCTTACCTTGCCTTGACATGCTTTGCCCTTTTGCCTTGCCTTGCCTTGTCATGCTTTGCCCTTTTGACTTGCTTTGCGTTGCCCTTTTGCCTTGCCTTTCCTTGTTTTGCCGTTTTGAATTGCCTTGCATTGCCTTACTTTCATCTTTGCCTTGCCTTGACGTGTCTTCCTTATCCTTTTGCCTTGCCTTGCTTTGCTTTCCCCTTTTGCCTTGCCTTCCTTGCCTTTCTTTACCCTTTTGCCTTCCCTTGCCTTGCCTTTCCATGCCTTGCTTTGCCCCTTTGCCTTACCTTGCCTTGCTTTGCCCTTTTGCCTTGCCATACTTTGCCTCTTTTCCTTGTCTTGCCTTGCCTTCCTTTCTCCTTTCTCCTTCCTTTTTCCTACATTGCCTTACTTTCACATTTTGCCTTGCCTTACCTTGTCTTGCTTTGCCCTTTTGCTATGCCTTGCCTTGCCATGCTTTGCCCATTTGCCTTCCCTTGTCTTGCTTTAGTTTTCCGTTTTGACTTGCCTTGCTTTGCCCTTTTGCATTCCCTTGCCTTGCCTTACTTTGCCGTTTTGCCTTGCCTTGCTTTGCCCTTTTTCCTTGCCTTGCTTTGCCATTTTGCCTTTCCTTGCATTGCCATTTTGCCTTTGCTTGCATTGCCCTTTTGCCTTACCTTGCCTTGCTTTGCCCGTTTTTCTTGCCATGCCTTGCTTTGCCCTTTTGATTTGCATTGCATTGCCTTACTTTGACATTTTGCCTTGCCTGACTTGTCTTGCTTTTCCCTTTTGCTTTGCCTTGCCTTGCCTTTCCATGTCTTGCTTTGCCCTTTTGCCTTCCCTTGTCTTGCTTTACTTTTCCGTTTTGACTTGCCCTGCTTTGCCCTTTTGGATTCCCTTGCCTTGCCTTACTTTAACATTTTTCCGTGCCTTACCTTGTCTGGCTTTGCCCTTTTGCCTTGCCTGTCCTTTCTTTGCTTTTCCCTTTTGCCTTGCCTTCCCTTGCTTTGTCATTTTGCCTTCCCTTGTCTTACCTTGCTTTCCCCTTTTGCCTTGCCTTGCTATGCTTTTCCCTTTTACCTTGCCTTGCTTTGCCATTTTGCCGTTTCTTCCATTCCCCTTTTTCCTTACCTTGCCTTGACTTGCTTTGCCCTTTTGCCTTGCCTTGCCTTGTCATGCTTTGCCGGTTTGCCTTGCCTTGCTTTGCCATTTTGCCTTCCCTTGCATTGCTTTTCTCGTTTGCCTTGCCTTGCCATGCTTTGCCCTTTTGCCTTGTCTGGCCTTGCTTTGGTTTGCCCTTTTGCCTTGATTTGCCTTGCCTTGATTTGCCCTTTTTCCCGGCCTTGCTTTGCATTGCCCTTTTGTCCTGCCTTGCCTTACCTTGCTTTGTACTTTTGCCTTGCTTTGCCTTGATTTGCCATTTTACCTTCCCTTGTCTTACCTTGCTTTCCCCTTTTGCCTTGCCTTTCTTCTGACGTTTTGCCTTGCCGTGACATGCTTTGCTCTTTTTCCTTCCCTTGCTTTGAACTTTTCTCTTACCTTGCCTTGACTTGATTTTCCCTTTTGCCTTGCCTTCCCTTGCTTTGCTCTTTTGCCTTGCCTTCCCTTTCTTTGCCATTTTGCCTTCCCTTGTCTGACCTTGCTTTCCCCTTTTGCCTTGCCTTGCCTTCCTTTGCCCTTTTGTCTTGCTTTGCCTTGCTTTGCCCTTTTGCCTTACATTGCCTAGCCTTGCTTTGCAGTTTTCCCTTGCCTTGCCTTTCCTTGCCTTGTCTTGCCATGCTTTTCCCTTTTGCCTTGCCTTGCTTTGCCATTTTGCCTTTCCTTGCATTGCCCTTTTGCCTTACCTTGCCTTGCTTTGCCCTTTTTCCTTGCCATGCCTTGCTTTGCCCTTTTGATTTGCATTACTTTGCCTTACTTTGAAATTTTGCCTTGCCTAACCTTGTCTTGCTTTTCCCTTTTGCTTTGCCTTGCCTTGCCTTACCTTGTCTGGCTTTGCCCTTTTGCTTTGCCTTGCCTTGCCATGCTTTGCCCTTTTGCCTTGCCTTTCCTTGCCATGCTTTGCCCTTTTGCCATGCCTTGCTTTGCCCTTTTGCCTTGCCTTTCCTTTCCTTGCTTTTCCCTTTTGCCTTGCCTTCCCTTGCTTTGCTCTTTTGCCTTGCCTTCCCTTGTTTTGCTCTTTTGCCTTACCTTGCCTTGACTTGCTTTGCCCTTTTGCCTTGCCTTGCTTTGCCATTTTGCCTTTCCTTGCATTGCCCTTTTGCCTCACCTTGCTGTGCCTTGCTTTTCCCTTTTGCTTTGCCTTGCCTTGCCTTTCCATGTCTTTGCTTTGCCCTTTTGCCTTCCCTTGTCTTGCTTTACTTTTCCGTTTTGACTTGCCTTGCTTTGCCCTTTTGCATTCCCTTGCCTTGCCTTATTTTGCCGTTTTGCCTTGCCTTGCTTTGCCCTTTTTCCTTGCCATGCCTACTTTGCCCTTTTGATTTGCCTTACATTGCCTTACTTTGACATTTTACCTTGCCTTACCTTGTCTTTCTTTGCCCTTTTGCTTTGCCTTGCCTTGCCATGCTTTGCCCTTTTGCCTTGCCTTGCCTTGTCATGCTTTGCCCTTTTGCCATGCCTTGCTTTGCCCTTTTGCCTTGCCTTTCCTTTCCTTGCTTTTCCCTTTTGCCTTGCCTTCCCTTGCTTTGCTCTTTTGCCTTGCCTCCCCTTGCTTTGCCCTTTTGCTTTGCCTTGCCTTGTCATGCTTTGCCGTTTTGCCTTGCCTTGCTTTGCCCTTTTGCCTTGACTTGTTTTGCCGTTTTGATTTGCCTTGCATTGCCTTACTTTCATCTTTGCCTTGCCTTGACGTGTCTTGCTTATCCTTTTGCCTTGCCTTGCTTTGCTTTCCCCTTTTGCCTTGCCTTTCCTTGCTTTGCTTAGCCCTTTTCCCGTGCCTTGCCTTGCCTTTCCATGGATTGCTTTGCCCTTTTTCCTTGCCAAGCCTTGCTTTTCCCTTTTGATTGGCATTGCATTGCCTTACTTTGACATTTTGCCTTGTCTTACCTTGTCATGCTTTGCCCTTTTGCTTTGCCTTGCCTTGCCATGCTTTGCCATTTTCCCTTGCCTTGCCTTGTCATGCTTTGCCCTTTTGCCTTGCCTGTCCTTTCCTTGCTTTTCCCTTTTGCCTTGCCTTCCCTTGCTTTGCCATTTTGCCTTCCCTTGTCTTACCTTGCTTTCCCCTTTTGCCTTGCCTTGCCATGCTTTTCCCTTTTACCTTGCCTTGCTTTGCCATTTTGCCGTTTCTTGCATTGCCCTTTTTCGTTACCTTGCCTTGACTTGCTTTGCCCTTTTGCCTTGCCTTGCCTTGTCATGCTTTGCCGGTTTGCCTTGCCTTGCATTGCTTTTCCCGTTTGCCTTGCCTTGCCATGCTTTGCCCTTTTGACTTGCCTTGCTTTGCCCTTTTGCCTTGCTTTGCCTTGTAATGCTTTGCCCTTTTGCCTTGTCTGCTTTGCCATTTTGCGTTTCCTTGCATTGCCCTTTTGCCTTACCTTGCCTTGACATGCTTTGCCCTTTTGCCTTGCCTTGCCTTGTCATGCTTTACCCTTTTGACTTGCTTTGCTTTGCCCTTTTGCCTTGCCTTTCCTTTTTTTGCCGTTTTGAATTGCCTTGCATTGCCTTACTTTCATCTTTGCCTTACCTTGACGTGTCTTGCTTATCCTTTTGCCTTGCCTTGCTTTGCTTTCCCCTTTTGCCTTGCCTTCCCTTGCCTTGCTTTACCGTTTTGCCTTCTCTTGCCTTGCCTTTCCGTGCCTTGCTTTGCCCCTTTGCCTTACCTTGCCTTGCTTTGCCCTTTTACCTTGCCTTGCTTTGACTCTTTGCCTTGTCTTGCCTTGCCTTCCTTTCTCCTTTTGCCCTGATTTGCCTTGCCTTTCTTTTGACCTTTGCCTTGCCTTGCCATGCTTTGCTCTTTTTCCTTGCCTTGCTTTGCCCTTTTGTCTTGCCTTGCCTTGCCTTGCTTTGCCATTTTCCCTTGCCTTGCTTTCCCCTTTTGCCTTGCCTTTCCTTGCTTTGGCCTTTTTCCTGGCCTTGCCATGGTTTGTCCTTTTGACTTACCTTGCCTTGCCTTTCTTTGCACTTTTGCCTGGCCTTGCATTGAGTTGCCCTTTTTCCTTGCCTTGCCTTGCCATGCTTTGCCCTTTTGCCTTGCCTTGCTTTGCCATTTTGCCTTTCCTTGCATTGCCCTTTTGCCTCACCTTGCCTTGCCTTGCCTTTCCATGTCTTGCTTTTCCCTTTTGCCTTCCCTTGCCTTGCTTTACTTTTCCTTTTTGCCTTGCCTTGCTTTGCTCTTTTGCCTTCTCTTGCCTTGCCTTACTTTGCCGTTTTGCCTTGCCTTGCTTTGCCCTTTTGCCTTGCCTTGCCTTGTTTTGCCGTTTTGATTTGCCTTGCATTGCCTTACTTTCATCTTTACCTTGCCTTGACGTGTCTTGCTTATCCTTTTGCCTTGCCTTGCTTTGCTTTCCCCTTTTGCCTTGCCTTTTCTTGCCTTGCTTTGCCCTTTTCCCTTTCCTTGCCTTGCCTTTCCATGCCTTGCTTTGCCCTTTTTCCTTGCCATGCCTTGCTTTGCCCTTTTGATTTGCATTGCATTGCCTTACTTTGACATTTTGCCTTGCCTTACCTTGTCTTGCTTTGCCCTTTTGCTTTGCCTTGCCTTGCCTTTCCATGTCTTTGCTTTGCCCTTTTGCCTTCCCTTGTCTTGCTTTACTTTTCCGTTTTGACTTGCCTTGCTTTGCCCTTTTGCATTCCCTTGCCTTGCCGTATTTTGCCGTTTTGCCTTGCCTTGCTTTGCCCTTTTTCCTTGCCATGCCTTGCTTTGCCCTTTTGATTTGCCTTACATTGCCTTACTTTGACATTTTACCTTGCCTTACCTTGTCTTTCTTTGCCCTTTTGCTTTGCCTTGCCTTGCCATGCTTTGCCCTTTTGCCTTGCCTTGCCTTGTCATGCTTTGCCCTTTTGCCATGCCTTGCTTTGCCCTTTTGCCTTGCCTTTCCTTTCCTTGCTTTTCCCTTTTGCCTTGCCTTCCCTTGCTTTGCTCTTTTGCCTTGCCTCCCCTTGCTTTGCCCTTTTGCTTTGCCTTGCCTTGTCATGCTTTGCCGTTTTGCCTTGCCTTGCTTTGCCCTTTTGCCTTGCCTTGCCTTGTTTTGCCGTTTTGATTTGCCTTGCATTGCCTTACTTTCATCTTTGCCTTGCCTTGACGTGTCTTGCTTATCCTTTTGCCTTGCCTTGCTTTGCTTTCCCCTTTTGCCTTGCCTTTCCTTGCTTTGCTTAGCCCTTTTCCCGTGCCTTGCCTTGCCTTTCCATGGATTGCTTTGCCCTTTTTCCTTGCCAAGCCTTGCTTTTCCCTTTTGATTGGCATTGCATTGCCTTACTTTGACATTTTGCCTTGTCTTACCTTGTCATGCTTTGCCCTTTTGCTTTGCCTTGCCTTGTCATGCTTTGCCATTTTCCATTGCCTTGCCTTGTACTGCTTTGCACTTTTGCCTTGCCTGTCCTTTCTTTGCTTTTCCCTTTTGCCTTGCCTTCCCTTGCTTTGCCATTTTGCCTTCCCTTGTCTTACCTTGCTTTCCCCTTTTGCCTTGCCTTGCCATGCTTTTCCCTTTTACCTTGCCTTGCTTTGCCATTTTGCCGTTTCTTGCATTGCCCTTTTTCGTTACCTTGCCTTGACTTGCTTTGCCCTTTTGCCTTGCCTTGCCTTGTCATGCTTTGTCGGTTTGCCTTGCCTTGCATTGCTTTTCCCGTTTGCCTTGCCTTGCCATGCTTTGCCCTTTTGACTTGCCTTGCTTTGCCCTTTTGCCTTGCTTTGCCTTGTTATGCTTTGCCCTTTTGCCTTGTCTGCTTTGCCATTTTGCGTTTCCTTGCATTGCCCTTTTGCCTTACCTTGCCTTGATATGCTTTACCCTTTTGCCTTGCCTTGCCTTGTCATGCTTTGCCCTTTTGACTTGCTTTGCTTTGCCCTTTTGCCTTGCCTTTCCTTTTTTTGCCGTTTTGAATTGCCTTGCATTGCCTTTCTTTCATCTTTGCCTTGCCTTGACGTGTCTTGCTTATCCTTTTGCCTTGCCTTGCTTTGCTTTCCCCTTTTGCCTTGCCTTCCCTTGCCTTGCTTTACCGTTTTGCCTTCTCTTGCCTTGCCTTTCCGTGCCTTGCTTTGCCCCTTTGCCTTACCTTGCCTTGCTTTGCCCTTTTACCTTGCCTTGCTTTGCCTCTTTGCCTTGTCTTGCCTTGCCTTCCTTTCTCCTTTTGCCCTGATTTGCCTTGCCTTTCTTTTGACCTTTGCCTTGCCTTGCCATGCTTTGCTCTTTTTCCTTGCCTTGCTTTGCCCTTTTGTCTTGCCTTGCCTTGCCTTGCTTTGCCATTTTCCCTTGCCTTGCTTTCCCCTTTTGCCTTGCCTTTCCTTGCTTTGGCCTTTTTCCTGGCCTTGCCATGGTTTGTCCTTTTGACTTACCTTGCCTTGCCTTTCTTTGCCCTTTTGCCTGGCCTTGCATTGAGTTGCCCTTTTTCCTTGCCTTGCCTTGCCATGCTTTGCCCTTTTGCCTTGCCTTGCTTTGCCATTTTGCCTTTCCTTGAATTGCCCTTTTGCCTTACCTTGCCTTGACTTGCCATACCCTTTTTCCTTGCCTTGCCTTGTCATGCTTTGCCCTTTTGTCTTGCCTTGCCTTGCCTTGCTTTGCCATTTTCCCTTGCCTTGCTTTCCCCTTTAGCCTTGCCTTTCCTTGCTTTGGCCTTTTTCCTGGCCTTGCCATGGTTTGTCCTGTTGACTTACCTTGCCTTGCCTTTCTTTGCCCTTTTGCCTGGCCTTGCATTGAGTTGCCCTTTTTCCTTGCCTTGCCTTGCCATGCTTTGCCCTTTTGCCTTGCCTTGCTTTGCCATTTTGCCTTTCCTTGAATTGCCCTTTTGCCTTACCTTGCCTTGACTTGCCATACCCTTTTTCCTTGCCTTGCCTTGTCATGCTTTGCCCTTTTGTCTTGCCTTGCCTTGCCTTGCTTTGCCATTTTCCCTTGCCTTGCTTTCCCCTTTAGCCTTGCCTTTCCTTGCTTTGGCCTTTTTCCTGGCCTTGCCATGGTTTGTCCTTTTGACTTACCTTGCCTTGCCTTTCTTTGCCCTTTTGCCTGGCCTTGCATTGAGTTGCCCTTTTTCCTTGCCTTGCCTTGCCATGCTTTGCCCTTTTGCCTTGCCTTGCTTTGCCATTTTGCCTTTCCTTGAATTGCCCTTTTGCCTCACCTTGCCTTGCCTTGCTTTTCCCTTTTGCTTTGCCTTGCCTTGCCTTTCCATGTCTTGCTTTGCCCTTTTGCCTTCCCTTGCCTTGCTTTACTTTTCCTTTTTGCCTTGCCTTGCTTTGCCCTTTTGCCTTACCTTGCCTTGCTTTGCCCTTTTCCCTTGCCTTGCCTTGCCTTTCCATGCCTTGCTTTGCCCTTTTTCCTTGCCAAGCCTTGCTTTTCCCTTTTGATTGGCATTGCATTGCCTTACTTTGACATTTTGCCTTGTCTTACCTTGTCTTGCTTTGCCCTTTTGCTTTGCCTTGCCTTGCCATGCTTTGCCCTTTTGCCTTCCGTTGTCTTGCTTTACCTTTCCGTTTTGACTTGCCTTGCTTTGCCCTTTTGCATTCCCTTGCCTTGCCTTACTTTACCGTTTTGCCTTGCCTTGCTTTGCTCTTTTTCCTTGCCTTGTCTATCTATGCTTTTCCCTTTTGCCTTGCCTAGCTTTGCCATTTTGCCTTTCCTTGCATTGCCCTTTTGCCTTACCTTGCCTTGCTTTGCCCTTTTCCCTTGCCTTGCCTTGCCTTTCCATGCCTTGCTTTGTTCTTTTGCCTTCCCTTGCCTTGCTTTACTTTTCCTTTTTGCCTTGCCTTGCTTTGCCCTTTTGCCTTCCCTTGTCTTGCTTTACTTTTCCGTTTTGACTTGCCTTGCTTTGCCCTTTTGCATTCCCTTGCCTTGCCTTACTTTGACATTTTGCCTTGCCTTACCTTTTCTAGCTTTGCCTTTTTGCTTTGCCTTGCCTTGACATGCTTTGCCCTTTTGCCTTGCCTTTCCTTGCCATGCTTTGCCCTTTTGCCTTTCCTTTCCTTGCTTTGCTTTGCTCTTTTGCCTTGCCTTCCCTTGCTTTGCCCTTTTGCCTTACCATGCCTTGACTTGCTTTGCCCTTTTGCCTTGCCTTGCTTTGCCATTTTGCCTTTCCTTGCATTGCCCTTTTTCCTCACCTTGCCTTGCCTTGCTTTTCCCTTTTGCTTTGCCTTGCCTTGCCTTTCCATGTCTTGCTTTGCCCTTTTGCCTTCCCTTGCCTTGCTTTACTTTTCCTTTTTCCCTTGCCTATCTTTGCTCTTTTGCCTTCCCTTGCCTTGCCTTACTTTGGCGTTTTGCCTTGCCTTGCTTTGCCCTTTTGCCTTGCCCTGCCTTGTTCTGCCGTTCTGATTTGCCTTGCATTGCCTTACTTTCATCTTTGCCTTGCCTTGACGTGTCTTGCTTATCCTTTTGCCTTGCCTTGCTTTGCTTTCCCCTTTTGCCTTGCCTTTCCTTGCCTTGCTTTGCCCTTTTCCCTTTCTTTGCCTTGCCTTTCCATGCCTTGCTTTGCCCTTTTTCCTTGCCATGCCTTGCTTTGCCCTTTTGATTTGCATTGCATTGCCTTACTTTGACATTTTGCCTTGCCTTACCTTGTCTTGCTTTGCCCTTTTGCTTTGCCTTGCCTTGCCATGCTTTGCCCTTTTGCCTTGCCTTGCCTTGTCTTGCTTTGCCCTTTTGCTATGCCTCGCTTTGCCCTTTTGCCTTGCATTTCCTTTCCTTGCTTTTCCCTTTTGCCTTGCCTTCCCTTGCTTTGCTCTTTTTCCTTGCCTTCCCTTGCTTTTCCCTTTTACCTTCCCTTGCCTTACCTTGCTTTCCCCTTTTACCATGCCTTGCCATGCTTTGCCCTTTTGCCTTGCCTTGCTTTGCCATTTTGCCTTTCCTTGCATTGCCCTTTTGCCTTACCTTGCCTTGACTTGCTTTGCCCTTTTGCCTTGCCTTGCCTTGTCATGCTTTGCCGTTTTGCCTTGCCTTTCTTTGCCCTTTTGCCTTGCCTTGTTTTGCCGTTTTGATTTGCCTTGCATTGCCTTACTTTGATCTTTGCCTTGCCTTGACGTGTCTTGCTTATTCTTTTGCCTTGTCTTGCTTTGGTTTCCCCTTTTGCCTTACCTTGCCTTGCCTTGCTTTGACCTTCTGCATTGCCTTGCCTTGCCTTTCCATGCCTTGCTTTGCCCTTTTGCCTTCCCTTGTCTTGCTTTACTTTTCCGTTTTGACTTGCCTTGCTTGCACTTTTGCCTTCCCTTGCCTTGCCTTACTTTGCCGTTTTGCCTTGCCTTGCTTTCCACTTTTGCCTTGCCTTGCCTTGTTTTGCCCTTTTGATTTGCCTTGCATTGCCTTACTTTCATCTTTGCCTTGCCTTGACGTGTCTTGCTTATCCTTTTGCCTTGTCTCGCTTTGCTTTCCCCTTTTGCTTTGCCTTTCCATGCCTTGCTTTGCCCTTTTTCCTTGCCATGCCGTGCTTTGCCCTTTTGATTTGCATTGCATTGCCTTACTTTGACATTTTGCCTTGCCTTTCCATGTCTTGCTTTGCCCTTTTGCCTTCCCTTGTCTTGCTTTACTTTTCCGTTTTGACTTGCCTTGCTTTGCCCTTTTGCATTCCCTTGCCTTGCCTTATTTTGCCGTTTTTCCTTGCCTTGCTTTGCCCTTTTTCCTTGCCATGCCTTGCTTTGCCCTTTTGATTTGCCTTACATTGCCTTACTTTGACATTTTGCCTTGCCTTACCTTGTCTTGCTTTGCCCTTTTGCTTTGCCTTGCCTTGCCATTCTTTGCCCTTTTGCCTTGCATTGCCTTGTCATGCTCTGTCCTTTTGGCATGCCTTGCTTTGCCCTTTTGCCTAGCCTTTCCTTTTCTTGCTTTTCCCTTTTGCCTTGCCTTCCCTTGCTTTGCTCTTTTGCCTTGCCTTCCCTTGCTTTGCACTTTTGCCTTACCTTGCCTTGACTTGCTTTGCCCTTTTGCCTTGCCTTGCCTTGTCATGCTTTGCCGTTTTGCCTTGCCTTGCTTTGCCATTTTGCCTTTCCTTGCATTGCCCTTTTGACTTACCTTGCCTTGCCTTGCTTTTACCTTTTGCTTTGCCTTGCCTTGCCTTTCCATGTCTTGCTTTGCCCTTTTGCCTTCCCTTGCCTTGCTTTACTTTTCCGTTTTGACTTGCCTTGCTTTGCCCTTTTGCATTCCCTTGCCTTGCCTTACTTTGACATTTTGCCTTGCCTTACCTTGTCTAGCTTTGCCTTTTTGCTTTGCCTTGCCTTGACATGCTTTGCCCTTTTGCCTTGCCTTTCCTTGCCATGCTTTGCCCTTTTGCCTTTCCTTTCCTTGCTTTGCTTTGCTCTTTTGCCTTGCCTTCCCTTGCTTTGCCCTTTTGCCTTACCATGCCTTGACTTGCTTTGCCCTTTTGCCTTGCCTTGCTTTGCCATTTTGCCTTTCCTTGCATTGCCCTTTTTCCTCACCTTGCCTTGCCTTGCTTTTCCCTTTTGCTTTGCCTTGCCTTGCCTTTCCATGTCTTGCTTTGCCCTTTTGCCTTCCCTTGCCTTGCTTTACTTTTCCTTTTTCCCTTGCCTATCTTTGCTCTTTTGCCTTCCCTTGCCTTGCCTTACTTTGGCGTTTTGCCTTGCCTTGCTTTGCCCTTTTGCCTTGCCTTGCCTTGTTCTGCCGTTTTGATTTGCCTTGCATTGCCTTACTTTCATCTTTGCCTTGCCTTGACGTGTCTTGCTTATCCTTTTGCCTTGCCTTGCTTTGCTTTCCCCTTTTGCCTTGCCTTTCCTTGCCTTGCTTTGCCCTTTTCCCTTTCTTTGCCTTGCCTTTCCATGCCTTGCTTTGCCCTTTTTCCTTGCCATGCCTTGCTTTGCCCTTTTGATTTGCATTGCATTGCCTTACTTTGACATTTTGCCTTGCCTTACCTTGTCTTGCTTTGCCCTTTTGCTTTGCCTTGCCTTGCCATGCTTTGCCCTTTTGCCTTGCCTTGCCTTGTCATGCTTTGCCCTTTTGCTATGCCTCGCTTTGCCCTTTTGCCTTGCATTTCCTTTCCTTGCTTTTCCCTTTTGCCTTGCCTTCCCTTGCTTTGCTCTTTTTCCTTGCCTTCCCTTGCTTTTCCCTTTTACCTTCCCTTGCCTTACCTTGCTTTCCCCTTTTACCATGCCTTGCCATGCTTTGCCCTTTTGCCTTGCCTTGCTTTGCCATTTTGCCTTTCCTTGCATTGCCCTTTTGCCTTACCTTGCCTTGACTTGCTTTGCCCTTTTGCCTTGCCTTGCCTTGTCATGCTTTGCCGTTTTGCCTTGCCTTTCTTTGCCCTTTTGCCTTGCCTTGTTTTGCCGTTTTGATTTGCCTTGCATTGCCTTACTTTCATCTTTGCCTTGCCTTGACGTGTCTTGCTTATCCTTTTGCCTTGTCTCGCTTTGCTTTCCCCTTTTGCTTTGCCTTTCCATGCCTTGCTTTGCCCTTTTTCCTTGCCATGCCGTGCTTTGCCCTTTTGATTTGCATTGCATTGCCTTACTTTGACATTTTGCCTTGCCTTACCTTGTCTTGCTTTGCCCTTTTGCTTTGCCTTGCCCTGCCTTTCCATGTCTTGCTTTGCCCTTTTGCCTTCCCTTGTCTTGCTTTACTTTTCCGTTTTGACTTGCCTTGCTTTGCCCTTTTGCATTCCCTTGCCTTGCCTTATTTTGCCGTTTTTCCTTGCCTTGCTTTGCCCTTTTTCCTTGCCATGCCTTGCTTTGCCCTTTTGATTTGCCTTACATTGCCTTACTTTGACATTTTGCCTTGCCTTACCTTGTCTTGCTTTGCCCTTTTGCTTTGCCTTGCCTTGCCTTTCCATGTCTTGCTTTGCCCTTTTGCCTTCCCTTGTCTTGCTTTACTTTTCCGTTTTGACTTGCCTTGCTTTGCCCTTTTGCATTCCCTTGCCTTGCCTTATTTTGCCGTTTTTCCTTGCCTTGCTTTGCCCTTTTTCCTTGCCATGCCTTGCTTTGCCCTTTTGATTTGCCTTACATTGCCTTACTTTGACATTTTGCCTTGCCTTACCTTGTCTTGCTTTGCCCTTTTGCTTTGCCTTGCCTTGCCATTCTTTGCCCTTTTGCCTTGCATTGCCTTGTCATGCTCTGTCCTTTTGGCATGCCTTGCTTTGCCCTTTTGCCTTGCCTTTCCTTTCCTTGCTTTTCCCTTTTGCCTTGCCTTCCCTTGCTTTGCTCTTTTGCCTTGCCTTCCCTTGCTTTGCACTTTTGCCTTACCTTGCCTTGACTTGCTTTGCCCTTTTGCCTTGCCTTGCCTTGTCATGCTTTGCCGTTTTGCCTTGCCTTGCTTTGCCATTTTGCCTTTCCTTGCATTGCCCTTTTGACTTACCTTGCCTTGCCTTGCTTTTACCTTTTGCTTTGCCTTGCCTTGCCTTTCCATGTCTTGCTTTGCCCTTTTGCCTTCCCTTGCCTTGCTTTACTTTTCCGTTTTTCCATGCCTTGCTTTGCCCTTTTGCCTTCCCTTGCCTTGCCTTACTTTGCCGTTTTGCCTTGCCTTGCTTTGCCTTTTTGCCTTGCCTTGCCTTGTTTTGCCGTTTTGATTTGCCTTGCATTGCCTTACTTTCATCTTTGCCTTGCCTTGACGTGTCTTGCTTATCCTTTTGCCTTGCCTTGCTTTGCTTTCCCCTTTTGCCTTGCCTTTCCTTGCCTTGCTTTGCCCTTTTCCCTTGCCTTGCCTTGCCTTTCCATGCCTTGCTTTGCCCTTTTTCCTTGCCATGCCTTGCTTTGCCGTTTTGATTTGCATACATTGCCTTACTTTGACATTTTGCCTTGCCTTACCTCGTCTTGCTTTGCTCTTTTGCTTTGCCTTTCCTTGCCATGCTTTGCCCTTTTGCCTTGCCTTGCCTTGCCATGCTTTGCCCTTTTGCCATGCCTTGCTTTGCCCTTTTGTCTTGCCTTTCCCTTCCTTGCTTTTCCCTTTTGCCTTGCCTTCCCTTGCTTTGCTCTTTTGCCTTGCCTTCCCTTGATTTGCCCTTTTCCCTTACCTTGCCTTAACTTGCTTTGCCCTTTTGATTTGCCTTGCCTTGCCTTTCCATGTCTATCTTTGCCCTTTTGCCTTTCCTTGCCTTGTTTTGCCGTTTTGATTTGCATTGCATTGCCTTACTTTGACATTTTGCCTTGCCTTGTCATGCTTTGCCCTTTTGCCATGCGTCACTTTGCCCTTTTGCCTTGACTTTCCTTTCCTTGCTTTTCCCTTTTGCCTTGCCTCCCCTTGCTTTGCCCTTTTGCCTTGCCTTGCCTTGTCATGCTTTGCCGTTTTGCCTTGCCTTGCTTTGCCCTTTTGCCTTGCCTTTCCTTGCCTTGCTTAGCCCTTTTCCCTTGCCTTGCCTTGCCTTTCCATGGCTTGCTTTGCCCTTTCTCCTTGCCATGACTTGCTTTTCCCTTTTGATTGGCATTGCATTGCCTTACTTTTACATTTTGCCTTGTCCTACCTTGTCCTGCTTTGCCCTTTTGCTTTGCCTTGCCTTGCCATGCTTTGCCCTTTTGCCTTGCCTTGCCTTGTCATTCTTTGCCCTTTTGCCTTGCCTTTCCTTTCCTTGCTTTTCCCTTTTGCCTTGCCTTCCCTTGCTTTGCTCTTTTGCCTTGCCTTGCTTTGCCATTTTGCCTTTTCTTGCATTGCCCTTTTTCCTTACCTTGCCTTGACTTGCTTTGCCCTTTTGCCTTGCCTTGCCTTGTCATGCTTTGCCGGTTTGCCTTGCCTTGCTTTGCCATTTTGCCTTCCCTTGCATTGCTTTTCCCGTTTGCCTTGCCTTGCCATGCTTTGCCCTTTTGCCTTGTCTGGCCTTGCTTTGGTTTGTCCTTTTGTCTTGATTTGCCTTGCCTTGATTTGCCCTTTTTCCCGGCCTTGCCTTGCATTGCCCTTTTGTCTTGCCTTGCCTTACCTTTCTTTGTACTTTTGCCTTGCTTTGCCTTGATTTGCCCTTCTTTGCCCTTTT
Organism: Columba livia; assembly: GCF_036013475.1. NCBI lineage: Eukaryota > Metazoa > Chordata > Aves > Columbiformes > Columbidae > Columba > Columba livia. Next base: position 360,224 of record NW_027043119.1, read on the forward strand.
ACCTTGCCTTGCTTTGCCCTTTTGCCTTGCCTTGCCTTGCTTTGCCTCCTTGCTTTCTCTTGCCTTGCCTTCCTTTCTCCTTTTGCCCTGATTTGCCTTGCCTTTCTTCTGAATTTTTCCTTGCCGTGACATGCTTTGCTCTTATTCCTTGCCTTGCTTTGCCCTTTTCTCTTACCTTGCCTTGAATTGCATTGCCATTTTGCCTTGCCTTGCTTTCCCCTTTTGCCTTGCCTTGCCTTCCTTTGCCCTTTTGTCTTGCCTTTCCTTGCTTTGCCCTTTTGCCTTACATTACCTAGCCTTGCTTTGCAGTTTTCCCTTGCCTTGCCTTGCCCTTTTTCCTTGCCTTGCCTTGCCATGCTTTGCCCTTTTGCCTTGCCTTGCTTTGCCATTTTGCCTTTCCTTGCATTGCCCTTTTGCCTTACCTTGCCTTGCTTTGCCCTTTTCCCTTGCCTTGCCTTGCCTTTCCATGCCTTGCTTTGCCCTTTTTCCTTGCCATGCCTTGCTTTGCCCTTTTGATTTGCATTGCATTGCCTTACTTTGACATTTTACCTTGCCTAACCTTGTCTTGCTTTTCCCTTTTGCTTTGCCTTGCCTTGCTTTTCCATGTCTTGCTTTGCCCTTTTTCCTTGCCATGCCTTGCTTTGCCCTTTTGATTTGCATTGCATTGCCTTACTTTGACATTTTGCCTTGCCTTACCTTGTCTGGCTTTGCCCTTTTGCTTTGCCTTGCCTTGACATGCTTTGCCCTTTTGCCTTGCCTTTCCTTGCCATGCTTTGCCCTTTTGCCTTCCCTTGTCTTGCTTTACCTTTCCGTTTTGACTTGCCTTGCTTTGCCCTTTTGCATTCCCTTGCCTTGCCTTACTTTACCGTTTTGCCTTGCCTTGCTTTGCTCTTTTTCCTTGCCTTGTCTTGCTATGCTTTTCCCTTTTGCCTTGCCTAGCTTTGCCATTTTGCCTTTCCTTGCATTGCCCTTTTGCCTTACCTTGCCTTGCTTTGCCCTTTTCCCTTGCCTTGCCTTGCCTTTCCATGCCTTGCTTTGTTCTTTTGCCTTCCCTTGCCTTGCTTTACTTTTCCTTTTTGCCTTGCCTTGCTTTGCCCTTTTGCCTTCCCTTGTCTTGCTTTACTTTTCCGTTTTGACTTGCCTTGCTTTGCCCTTTTGCATTCCCTTGCCTTGCCTTACTTTGACATTTTGCCTTGCCTTACCTTGTCTGGCTTTGCCTTTTTGTTTTGCCTTGCATTGACATGCTTTGCCCTTTTGCCTTGCCTTTCCTTGCCATGCTTTGCCCTTTTGCCATGCCTTGCTTTGCTTTGCTCTTTTGCCTTACCATGCCTTGACTTGCTTTGCCCTTTTGCCTTACCATGCCTTGACTTGCTTTGCCCTTTTGCCTTTCCTTGCATTGCCATTTTGACTTACCTTGCCTTGCCTTGCTTTTCCCTTTTGCTTTGCCTTGCCTTGCCTTTCCATGTCTTGCTTTGCCCTTTTGCCTTCCCTTGCCTTGCTTTACTTTTCCTTTTTGCCTTGCCTTGCTTTGCCCTTTTGCCTTGCATTTCCTTGTCTTGCTTTGTCCTTTTGCATTGCCTTGCCTTGCCTTTACGTGCCTTGCTTTGCCCTTTTGCCTTGCCTTGCAATTTTGATTTGCATTGCATTGCCTTACTTTGAAATTTTGCCTTGCCTTACCTTGTCTTTCTTTGCCCTTTCTTTGGGCTTTCTTTCCCCTTTCTTTGGGCTTTCTTTCCCATTTCTTTGAGCTTTCTTTCCCCTTTCTTTGGGCTTTCTTTGGGCTTTCTTTCCCCTTTCTTTGGGCTTTCTTTCCCCTTTCTTTGGGCTTTCTTTCCCCTTTCTTTCCCCTTTCTTTCCCCTTTCTTTGGGGTTTCTTTCCCCTTTCTTTGGGCTATCTTTGGGCTTTCTTTGGGCTTTCTTTCCCCTTTCTTTGGGCATTCTTTCCCCTGTCTTTGGGCTTTCTTTCCCCTTTCTTTGGGCTTTCTTTCCCCTTTCTTTGGGCTTTCTTTCCCCTTTCTTTGGGCTTTCTTTGGACTTTCTTTCCCCTTTCTTTGGGCTTTCTTTCCCCTTTCTTTGAGCTTTCTTTCCCCTTTCTTTGGGCTTTCTTTGGGCTTTCTTTCCCCTTTCTTTGGGCTTTCTTTCCCCTTTCTTTGGGCTTTCTTTCCAATTTCTTTCCCCTTTCTTTCCCCTTTCTTTCTCCTTTCTTTGGGGTTTCTTTCCCCTTTCTTTGGGCTTTCTTTGGGCTTTCTTTGGGCTTTCTTTCCCCTTTCTTTGGGCATTCTTTCCCCTGTCTTTGGGCTTTCTTTCCCCTTTCTTTGGGCTTTCTTTCCCCTTTCTTTGGGCATTCTTTCCCCTGTCTTTGGGCTTTCTTTCCCCTTTCTTTGGGCTTTCTTTCCCCTTTCTTTGGGCTTTCTTTCCCCTTTTTTTGGGCTTTTTTTCCCGTTTCTTTGGGCTTTCTTTTCCCTTTCCTTGGGCTTTCTTTCCCCTTTCTTTGGGCTTTCTTTCCCCTTTCTTTCCCCTTTCTTTGGGCTTTCTTTGGGCTTTCTTTCCCCTTTCTTTGGGCTTTCTTTTCCCTTTCTTTGGGCTTTCTTTCCACTTTCTTTCCCCTTTCTTTGGGCTTTCTTTGGGCTTTCTTTCCCCTTTCTTTGGGCTTTTTTTGGGCTTTCTTTCCCCTTTCTTTGGGCTTTCTTTCCCCTTTCTTTGGGCTTTCTTTGGGCTTTCTTTGGGCTTTCTTTCATCTTTCTTTGGGCTTTCTTTCATCTTTCTTTGGGCTTTCTTTCCCCTTTCTTTGGGCTTTCTTTCCCCTTTCTTTGGGATTTCTTTCCCCTTTCTTTGGGCTTTCTTTCCCCTTTCTTTCCTCTTTCCTTGGGCTTTCTTTCCCCTTTCTTTGGGCTTTCTTTCTCCTTTCTTTCCCCTTTCTTTCCCCTTTCTTTCCACTTTCTTTCCCCTTTCTTTCCCCTTTCTTTCCACTTTCTTTCCCCTTTCTTTCCCCTTTCTTTGGGCTTTCTTTCCCCTTTCTTTGGGCTTTCTTTGGGCTTTCTTTCCCCTTTGTTTGGGCTTTCTTTCCCCTTTCTTTGGGCTTTCTTTCCCCTTTCTTTGGTCTTTCTTTCCCCTTTCTTTGGGCTTTCTTTCCCTTTTATTTGAGCTTTCTTTCCCCTTTCTTTGGTCTTTCTTTCCCCTTTCTTTGGGCTTTCTTTCCCCTTTCTTTCCCTTTTCTTTGAGCTTTCTTTCCCCTTTCTTTGGTCTTTCTTTCCCCTTTCTTTGGGCTTTCTTTCCCCTTTCTTTCCCCTTTGTTTGGGCTTTCTTTCCCCTTTCTTTGGGCTTTCTTTCCCCTTTCTTTGAGCTTTATTTCCCCTTTCTTTGGGCTTTCTTTGGGCTTTCTTTCCCATTTCTATGGGCTTTCTATCGTCTTTCTTTGGGCTTTCTTTCCCCTTTCTTTGGGCTTTCTTTCCCCTTTCTTTCCCCTTTCTTTGGGCTTTCTTTGGGCTTTCTTTCCCCATTCTTGGTGCTTTCTTTCCCCTTTCTTTGGGCTTTCTTTCCCCTTTCTTTGGGCTTTCTTTCTCCTTTCTTTGGGCTTTCTTTCGGCTTTCTTTGGGCTTTCTTTGGGCTTTCTTTCCCCTTTCTTTGGGCTTGCTTTCCCCTTTCTTTGGGCTTGCTTTCCCCATTCTTTGGGCTTTCTTTCCCCTTTCTTTCCCCTTTCTTTCTCCTTTCTTTGGGCTTTATTTCCCCTTTCTTTGTGCTCTTTCCCCTTTCTTTGGGCTTTCTCTCTCCTTTCTTTGGGCTTTCTTTCCCATTTCTTTGGGCATTCTTTCCCCTTTCTTTGGGCTTTCTTTGAGATTTCATTCCCCTGTCTTTGGGCTTTCTTTGGGCTTTCTTTCCCCTTTCTTTCCCCTTTCTTTGGGCTTTCATTCCCCTTTCTTTCCCATTTCTTTGGGCTTTCTTTCCCCTTTCTTTCCCCTTTCTTTGGACTTTCTTTGGGCTTTCTTTCCCCTTTGTTTGGGATTTCTTTCCCCTTTTATTCCCCTTTCTTTGGGTATCTTTCCCCCTTTTTTTCCCTTTCTTTGGGCTTTCTTTCCCCTTTCTTTACCCTTTCTTTGGGCTTTCTTTCCCCTTTCTTTCCCCTTTCTTTGGGATTTCTTTCCCCTTTCTTTGGGCTTTCTTTCCCCTTTCTTTGGGCTTTCTTTGGGCTTTCTTTCCCCTTTTCTTTGGGCTTTCTTTCCCCTTTCTTTGGGCTTTTTTTCCCCTTTCTTTGGGCTTTCTTTCCCCTTTCTTTGGTCTGTTCTTTCCCCTTTCTTTGGGCTTTCTTTCCCCTTTCTTTCCCCTTTCTTTGGGCTTTCTTTGGGCTTTCTTTCCCCTTTCTTTGGTCTTTCTTTTCCCTTTCTTTGGGCTTTCTTTCCCCTTTCTTTGGGCTTTCTTTCCCCTTTCTTTGGGCTTTCTTTCCCCTTTCTTTGGGCTTTCTTTCTCCTTTCTTTGGGCTTTCTTTCGGCTTTCTTTGGGCTTTCTTTCTCCTTTCTTTGGGCTTTCTTTCCCCTTTCTTTGGGCTTTCTTTCTCCTTTCTTTGGGCTTTCTTTCGGCTTTCTTTGGGCTTTCTTTGGGCTTTCTTTCCCCTTTCTTTGGGCTTGCTTTCCCCTTTCTTTGGGCTTGCTTTCCCCATTCTTTGGGCTTTCTTTCCCCTTTCTTTCCCCTTTCTTTCTCCTTTCTTTGGGCTTTATTTCCCCTTTCTTTGTGCTCTTTCCCCTTTCTTTGGGCTTTCTCTCTCCTTTCTTTGGGCTTTCTTTCCCATTTCTTTGGGCATTCTTTCCCCTTTCTTTGGGCTTTCTTTGAGATTTCATTCCCCTGTCTTTGGGCTTTCTTTGGGCTTTCTTTCCCCTTTCTTTCCCCTTTCTTTGGGCTTTCATTCCCCTTTCTTTCCCATTTCTTTGGGCTTTCTTTCCCCTTTCTTTCCCCTTTCTTTGGACTTTCTTTGGGCTTTCTTTCCCCTTTGTTTGGGATTTCTTTCCCCTTTTATTCCCCTTTCTTTGGGTATCTTTCCCCCTTTTTTTCCCTTTCTTTGGGCTTTCTTTCCCCTTTCTTTACCCTTTCTTTGGGCTTTCTTTCCCCTTTCTTTCCCCTTTCTTTGGGATTTCTTTCCCCTTTCTTTGGGCTTTCTTTCCCCTTTCTTTGGGCTTTCTTTGGGCTTTCTTTCCCCTTTTCTTTGGGCTTTCTTTCCCCTTTCTTTGGGCTTTTTTTCCCCTTTCTTTGGGCTTTCTTTCCCCTTTCTTTGGTCTGTTCTTTCCCCTTTCTTTGGGCTTTCTTTCCCCTTTCTTTCCCCTTTCTTTGGGCTTTCTTTGGGCTTTCTTTCCCCTTTCTTTGGTCTTTCTTTTCCCTTTCTTTGGGCTTTCTTTCCCCTTTCTTTGGGCTTTCTTTCCCCTTTCTTTGGGCTTTCTTTCCCCTTTCTTTCCCCTTTCTTTCCCCTTTCTTTGGGGTTTCTTTCCCCTTTCTTTGGGCTTTCTTTTGGCTTTCTTTCCCCTTTCTTTGGGCTTTCTTTGGGCTTTCTTTCCCATTTCTTTAGGCTTTCTTTGGGCTTTCTTTGGGCTTTCTTTGGGCTTTCTTTCCCCTTTCTTTGGGCTTTCTTTGGGCTTTCTTTCCCCTTTCTTTGGGTTTCTTTCAACTTTCTTTGGGCTTTCTGTGCGCTTTCTTTGGGCTTTCTTTCCCCTTTCTTTGGGCTTTCTTTCCCCTTTCTTTGGGCTTTCTTTCCCCTTTCTTTGGGCTTTCTTTCCCATTTCTTTGGGCTTTCTTTCCCCTTTCTTTGGGCTTTCTTTGGGCTTTCTTTACCCTGTCTTTGGGCTTTCATTGGGCTTTCTTTCCCATTTCTTTCCCCTTTCTTTGGGCTTTCATTCCCCTTTCTTTCCCATTTCTTTGGGCTTTCTTTCCCCTTTCTTTCCCCTTTCTTTGGACTTTCTTTGGGCTTTCTTTCCCCTTTGTTTGGGCTTTCTTTCCCCTTTTTTTCCCCTTTCTTTGGGCTATCTTTCCCCCTTTTTTTCCCTTTCTTTGGGCTTTCTTTCCACTTTCTTTGGGCTTTCTTTCCCCTTTCTTTCCTCTTTCCTTGGGCTTTCTTTCCCCTTTCTTTGGGCTTTCTTTCCCCTTTCTTTCCCCTTTCTTTCCACTTTCTTTCCCCTTTCTTTCCCCTTTCTTTCCCCTTTCTTTGGGCTTTCTTTCCCCTTTCTTTGGGCTTTCTTTGGGCTTTCTTTCCCCTTTCTTTGGGCTTTCTTTGGGCTTTCTTTCCCCTTTCTTTGGGCTTTCTTTCCCCTTTCTTTGGTCTGTTCTTTCCCCTTTCTTTGGGCTTTCTTTCCCCTTTCTTTCCCCTTTCTTTGGGCTTTCTTTGGGCTTTCTTTCCCCTTTCTTTGGTCTTTCTTTCCCCTTTCTTTGGGCTTTCTTTCCCCTTTCTTTGGGGTTTCTTTCCCCTTTCTTTGGGCTTTCTTTGGGCTTTCTTTCCCCTTTCTTTGGGCTTTCTTTGGGCTTTCTTTCCCCTTTCTTTGGGCTTTCTTTGGGCTTTCTTTCCCCTTTGTTTGGGCTTTCTTTCCCCTTTCTTTGGGCTTTCTTTCTCCTTTCTTTGGGGTTTCTTTCCCCTTTCTTTGGGCTTTCTTTCCCTTTTCTTTGAGCTTTCTTTCCCCTTCCTTTGGTCTTTCTTTCCCCTTTCTTTGGGCTTTCTTTCCCCTTTCTTTCCCTTTTCTTTGAGCTTTCTTTCCCCTTTCTTTGGTCTTTCTTTCCCCTTTCTTTGGGCTTTCTTTCCCCTTTCTTTCCCCTTTCTTTGGGCTTTCTTTCCCCTTTCTTTGGGCTTTCTTTCCCCTTTCTTTGAGCTTTCTTTCCCCTTTCTTTGGGCTTTCTTTCCCATTTCTATGGGCTTTCTATCGTCTTTCTTTGGGCTTTCTTTCCCCTTTCTTTGGGCTTTCTTTCCCCTTTCTTGGGCTTTCTTTCCCCTTTCTTTGGGCTTTCTTTCCCCTTTCTTTCCCCTTTCTTTCCCCTTTCTTTGGGATTTCTTTCCCCTTTCTTTGGTCTTTCTTTGGGCTTTCTTTCCCCTTTCTTTGGGCTTTCTTTGGGCTTTCTTTCCCATTTCTTTAGGCTTTCTTTGGGCTTTCTTTCCCCTTTCTTTGGGCTTTCTTTCCCCTTTCTTTGGGCTTTCTTTCTCCTTTCTTTGAGCTTTCTTTCCCTTTTCTTTGGTCTTTCCTTCCCCTTTCTTTGGGCTTTCTTTCCCCTTTCTTTCCCCTTTCTTTGGGCTTTCTTTGGGCTTTCTTTCCCCTTTCTTTGGGCTTTCTTTGGGCTTTCTTTCCCCTTTCTTTGGGCTTTCTTTCCCCTTTCTTTGGGCTTCCTTTCCCCTTTCTTTGGGCTTTCTTTGGGTTTTCTTTGGGCTTTCTTTCCCCTTTCTTTGGGCTTTCTTTGGGCTTTCTTTCCCCTTTCTTTGGGCTTTCTTTCAACTTTCTTTGGGCTTTCTGTGGGCTTTCTTTGGGCTTTCTTTGGGCTTTCTTTCCCCTTTCTTTGGGCTTTCTTTCCCCTTTCTTTGGGCTTTCTTTCCCCTTTCTTTGGGCTTTCTTTCCCCTTTCTTTGGGCTTTCTTTCCCATTTCTTTGGGCTTTCTTTGGGCTTTCTTTACCCTGTCTTTTGGCTTTCTTTGGGCTTTCTTTCCCCTTTCTTTCCCCTTTCTTTGGGCTTTCATTCCCCTTTCTTTCCCATTTCTTTGGGCTTTCTTTCCCCTTTCTTTCCCCTTTCTTTGGACTTTCTTTGGGCTTTCTTTCCCCTTTGTTTGTTCTTTCTTTCCCCTTTTATTCCCCTTTCTTTGGGTATCTTTCCCCCTTTTTTTCCCTTTCTTTGGGCTTTCTTTCCCCTTTCTTTGGGCTTTCTTTCCCCTTTCTTTCCTCTTTCCTTGGGCTTTCTTTCCCCTCTCTTTGGGCTTTATTCCCCTTTCTTTCCCCTTTCTTTCCCCTTTCATTCCACTTTCTTTCCCCTTTCTTTCCCCTTTCTTTCCCCTTTCTTTGGGCTTTCTTTCCCCTTTCTTTGGGCTTTCTTTGGGCTTTCTTTCCCCTTTCTTTGGGCTTTCTTTGGGCTTTCTTTCCCCTTTCTTTGGGCTTTCTTTCCCCTTTCTTTGGTCTGTTCTTTCCCCTTTCTTTGGGCTTTCTTTCCCCTTTCTTTCCCCTTTCTTTGGGCTTTCTTTGGGCTTTCTTTCCCCTTTCTTTCCCCTTTCTTTCCCCTTTCTTTCCCCTTTCTTTCCCCTTTCTTTGGGGTTTCTTTCCCCTTTCTTTGGGCTTTCTTTGGGCTTTCTTTCCCCTTTCTTTGGGCTTTCTTTGGGCTTTCTTTCCCCTTTCTTTGGGCTTTCTTTGGGCTTTCTTTCCCCTTTGTTTGGGCTTTCTTTCCCCTTTCTTTGGGCTTTCTTTGTCCTTTCTTTGGGGTTTCTTTCCCCTTTCTTTGGGCTTTCTTTCCCTTTTCTTTGAGCTTTCTTTCCCCTTTCTTTGGTCTTTCTTTCCCCTTTCTTTGGGCTTTCTTTCCCCTTTCTTTCCCCTTTCTTTGGGCTTTCTTTCCCCTTTCTTTGGGCTTTCTTTCCCCTTTCTTTGAGCTTTCTTTCCCCTTTCTTTGGGCTTTCTTTAGGCTTTCTTTCCCATTTCTATGGGCTTTCTATCGTCTTTCTTTGGGCTTTCTTTCCCCTTTCTTTGGGCTTTCTTTCCCCTTTCTTTGGGCTTTCTTTCCCCTTTCTTTGGGCTTTCTTTCCCCTTTCTTTGCGCTTTCTTTGGTCTTTCTTTCCCCTTTCTTTGGGCTTTCTTTCCCCTTTCTTTGGGCTTTCTTTCCCCTTTCTTTGAGCTTTATTTCCCCTTTCTTTGGGCTTTCTTTCCCATTTCTATGGGCTTTCTATCGTCTTTCTTTGGGCTTTCTTTCCCCTTTCTTTGGGCTTTCTTTCCCCTTTCTTTCCCCTTTCTTTGGGCTTTCTTTGGGCTTTCTTTCCCCATTCTTGGTGCTTTCTTTCCCCTTTCTTTGGGCTTTCTTTCCCCTTTCTTTGGGCTTTCTTTCTCCTTTCTTTGGGCTTTCTTTCGGCTTTCTTTGGGCTTTCTTTGGGCTTTCTTTCCCCTTTCTTTGGGCTTGCTTTCCCCTTTCTTTGGGCTTGCTTTCCCCATTCTTTGGGCTTTCTTTCCCCTTTCTTTCCCCTTTCTTTCTCCTTTCTTTGGGCTTTATTTCCCCTTTCTTTGTGCTCTTTCCCCTTTCTTTGGGCTTTCTCTCTCCTTTCTTTGGGCTTTCTTTCCCATTTCTTTGGGCATTCTTTCCCCTTTCTTTGGGCTTTCTTTGAGCTTTCATTCCCCTGTCTTTGGGCTTTCTTTGGGCTTTCTTTCCCCTTTCTTTCCCCTTTCTTTGGGCTTTCATTCCCCTTTCTTTCCCATTTCTTTGGGCTTTCTTTCCCCTTTCTTTCCCCTTTCTTTGGACTTTCTTTGGGCTTTCTTTCCCCTTTGTTTGGGATTTCTTTCCCCTTTTATTCCCCTTTCTTTGGGTATCTTTCCCCCTTTTTTTCCCTTTCTTTGGGCTTTCTTTCCCCTTTCTTTACCCTTTCTTTGGGCTTTCTTTCCCCTTTCTTTCCCCTTTCTTTGGGATTTCTTTCCCCTTTCTTTGGGCTTTCTTTCCCCTTTCTTTGGGCTTTCTTTGGGCTTTCTTTCCCCTTTTCTTTGGGCTTTCTTTCCCCTTTCTTTGGGCTTTTTTTCCCCTTTCTTTGGGCTTTCTTTCCCCTTTCTTTGGTCTGTTCTTTCCCCTTTCTTTGGGCTTTCTTTCCCCTTTCTTTCCCCTTTCTTTGGGCTTTCTTTGGGCTTTCTTTCCCCTTTCTTTGGTCTTTCTTTTCCCTTTCTTTGGGCTTTCTTTCCCCTTTCTTTGGGCTTTCTTTCCCCTTTCTTTGGGCTTTCTTTCCCCTTTCTTTCCCCTTTCTTTCCCCTTTCTTTGGGGTTTCTTTCCCCTTTCTTTGGGCTTTCTTTTGGCTTTCTTTCCCCTTTCTTTGGGCTTTCTTTGGGCTTTCTTTCCCATTTCTTTAGGCTTTCTTTGGGCTTTCTTTGGGCTTTCTTTGGGCTTTCTTTCCCCTTTCTTTGGGCTTTCTTTGGGCTTTCTTTCCCCTTTCTTTGGGTTTCTTTCAACTTTCTTTGGGCTTTCTGTGGGCTTTCTTTGGGCTTTCTTTCCCCTTTCTTTGGGCTTTCTTTCCCCTTTCTTTGGGCTTTCTTTCCCCTTTCTTTGGGCTTTCTTTCCCATTTCTTTGGGCTTTCTTTCCCCTTTCTTTGGGCTTTCTTTGGGCTTTCTTTACCCTGTCTTTGGGCTTTCATTGGGCTTTCTTTCCCCTTTCTTTCCCCTTTCTTTGGGCTTTCATTCCCCTTTCTTTCCCATTTCTTTGGGCTTTCTTTCCCCTTTCTTTCCCCTTTCTTTGGACTTTCTTTGGGCTTTCTTTCCCCTTTGTTTGGGCTTTCTTTCCCCTTTTTTTCCCCTTTCTTTGGGCTATCTTTCCCCCTTTTTTTCCCTTTCTTTGGGCTTTCTTTCCACTTTCTTTGGGCTTTCTTTCCCCTTTCTTTCCTCTTTCCTTGGGCTTTCTTTCCCCTTTCTTTGGGCTTTCTTTCCCCTTTCTTTCCCCTTTCTTTCCCCTTTCTTTCCACTTTCTTTCCCCTTTCTTTCCCCTTTCTTTCCCCTTTCTTTGGGCTTTCTTTCCCCTTTCTTTGCGCTTTCTTTGGGCTTTCTTTCCCCTTCTTTGGGCTTTCTTTGGGCTTTCTTTCCCCTTTCTTTGGGCTTTCTTTCCCCTTTCTTTGGTCTGTTCTTTCCCCTTTCTTTGGGCTTTCTTTCCCCTTTCTTTCCCCTTTCTTTGGGCTTTCTTTGGGCTTTCTTTCCCCTTTCTTTGGTCTTTCTTTCCCCTTTCTATGGGCTTTCTTTCCCCTTTCTTTGGGCTTTCTTTCCCCTTTCTTTGGGCTTTCTTTCCCATTTCATTCCCCTTTCTTTCCCATTTCTTTCCCCTTTCTTTCCCCTTTCTTTGGGGTTTCTTTCCCCTTTCTTTGGGCTTTCTTTGGGCTTTCTTTCCCCTTTCTTTGGGCTTTCTTTGGGCTTTCTTTCCCCTTTCTTTGGGCTTTCTTTGGGCTTTCTTTCCCCTTTGTTTGGGCTTTCTTTCCCCTTTCTTTGGGCTTTCTTTCTCCTTTCTTTGGGGTTTCTTTCCCCTTTCTTTGGGCTTTCTTTCCCTTTTCTTTGAGCTTTCTTTCCCCTTTCTTTGGTCTTTCTTTCCCCTTTCTTTGGGCTTTCTTTCCCCTTTCTTTCCCTTTTCTTTGAGCTTTCTTTCCCCTTTCTTTGGTCTTTCTTTCCCCTTTCTTTGGGCTTTCTTTCCCCTTTCTTTCCCCTTTCTTTGGGCTTTCTTTCCCCTTTCTTTGGGCTTTCTTTCCCCTTTCTTTGAGCTTTCTTTCCCCTTTCTTTGGGCTTTCTTTCCCATTTCTATGGGCTTTCTATCGTCTTTCTTTGGGCTTTCTTTCCCCTTTCTTTGGGCTTTCTTTCCCCTTTCTTTGGGCTTTCTTTCCCCTTTCTTTCCCCTTTCTTTCCCCTTTCTTTGGGATTTCTTTCCCCTTTCTTTGGGCTTTCTTTGGGCTTTCTTTCCCCTTTCTTTGGGCTTTCTTTGGGCTTTCTTTCCCATTTCTTTAGGCTTTCTTTGGGCTTTCTTTCCCCTTTCTTTGGGCTTTCTTTCCCCTTTCTTTGGTCTTTCTTTCTCCTTTCTTTGAGCTTTCTTTCCCTTTTCTTTGGTCTTTCCTTCCCCTTTCTTTGGGCTTTCTTTCCCCTTTCTTTCCCCTTTCTTTGGGCTTTCTTTGGGCTTTCTTTCCCCTTTCTTTGGTCTTTCTTTGGGCTTTCTTTCCCCTTTCTTTGGGCTTTCTTTCCCCTTTCTTTAGGCTTCCTTTCCCCTTTCTTTGGGCTTTCTTTGGGTTTTCTTTGGGCTTTCTTTCCCCTTTCTTTGGGCTTTCTTTCGGCTTTCTTTCCCCTTTCTTTGGGCTTTCTTTTGGCTTTCTTTCCCCTTTCTTTGGGCTTTCTTTGGGCTTTCTTTCCCATTTCTTTAGGCTTTCTTTGGGCTTTCTTTGGGCTTTCTTTGGGCTTTCTTTCCCCTTTCTTTGGGCTTTCTTTGGGTTTTCTTTCCCCTTTCTTTGGGTTTCTTTCAACTTTCTTTGGGCTTTCTGTGGGCTTTCTTTGGGCTTTCTTTCCCCTTTCTTTGGGCTTTCTTTCCCCTTTCTTTGGGCTTTCTTTCCCCTTTCTTTGGGCTTTCTTTCCCATTTCTTTGGGCTTTCTTTCCCCTTTCTTTGGGCTTTCTTTGGGCTTTCTTTACCCTGTCTTTGGGCTTTCATTGGGCTTTCTTTCCCCTTTCTTTCCCCTTTCTTTGGGCTTTCATTCCCCTTTCTTTCCCATTTCTTTGGGCTTTCTTTCCCCTTTCTTTCCCCTTTCTTTGGACTTTCTTTGGGCTTTCTTTCCCCTTTGTTTGGGCTTTCTTTCCCCTTTTTTTCCCCTTTCTTTGGGCTATCTTTCCCCCTTTTTTTCCCTTTCTTTGGGCTTTCTTTCCACTTTCTTTGGGCTTTCTTTCCCCTTTCTTTCCTCTTTCCTTGGGCTTTCTTTCCCCTTTCTTTGGGCTTTCTTTCCCCTTTCTTTCCCCTTTCTTTCCCCTTTCTTTCCACTTTCTTTCCCCTTTCTTTCCCCTTTCTTTCCCCTTTCTTTGGGCTTTCTTTCCCCTTTATTTGCGCTTTCTTTGGGCTTTCTTTCCCCTTCTTTGGGCTTTCTTTTGGCTTTCTTTCCCCTTTCTTTGGGCTTTCTTTCCCCTTTCTTTGGTCTGTTCTTTCCCCTTTCTTTGGGCTTTCTTTCCCCTTTCTTTCCCCTTTCTTTGGGCTTTCTTTGGGCTTTCTTTCCCCTTTCTTTGGTCTTTCTTTCCCCTTTCTATGGGCTTTCTTTCCCCTTTCTTTGGGCTTTCTTTCCCCTTTCTTTGGGCTTTCTTTCCCATTTCTTTCCCCTTTCTTTCCCATTTCTTTCCCCTTTCTTTCCCCTTTCTTTGGGGTTTCTTTCCCCTTTCTTTGGGCTTTCTTTGGGCTTTCTTTCCCCTTTCTTTGGGCTTTCTTTGGGCTTTCTTTCCCCTTTCTTTGGGCTTTCTTTGGGCTTTCTTTCCCCTTTGTTTGGGCTTTCTTTCCCCTTTCTTTGGGCTTTCTTTCTCCTTTCTTTGGGGTTTCTTTCCCCTTTCTTTGGGCTTTCTTTCCCTTTTCTTTGAGCTTTCTTTCCCCTTTCTTTGGTCTTTCTTTCCCCTTTCTTTGGGCTTTCTTTCCCCTTTCTTTCCCTTTTCTTTGAGCTTTCTTTCCCCTTTCTTTGGTCTTTCTTTCCCCTTTCTTTGGGCTTTCTTTCCCCTTTCTTTCCCCTTTCTTTGGGCTTTCTTTCCCCTTTCTTTGGGCTTTCTTTCCCCTTTCTTTGAGCTTTCTTTCCCCTTTCTTTGGGCTTTCTTTCCCATTTCTATGGGCTTTCTATCGTCTTTCTTTGGGCTTTCTTTCCCCTTTCTTTGGGCTTTCTTTCCCCTTTCTTTGGGCTTTCTTTCCCCTTTCTTTGGGCTTTCTTTCCCCTTTCTTTCCCCTTTCTTTCCCCTTTCTTTGGGATTTCTTTCCCCTTTCTTTGGTCTTTCTTTGGGCTTTCTTTCCCCTTTCTTTGGGCTTTCTTTGGGCTTTCTTTCCCATTTCTTTAGGCTTTCTTTGGGCTTTCTTTCCCCTTTCTTTGGGCTTTCTTTCCCCTTTCTTTGGTCTTTCTTTCTCCTTTCTTTGAGCTTTCTTTCCCTTTTCTTTGGTCTTTCCTTCCCCTTTCTTTGGGCTTTCTTTCCCCTTTCTTTCCCCTTTCTTTGGGCTTTCTTTGGCTTTCTTTCCCCTTTCTTTGGTCTTTCTTTGGGCTTTCTTTCCCCTTTCTTTGGGCTTTCTTTCCCCTTTCTTTAGGCTTCCTTTCCCCTTTCTTTGGGCTTTCTTTGGGTTTTCTTTGGGCTTTCTTTCCCCTTTCTTTGGGCTTTCTTTCGGCTTTCTTTCCCATTTCTTTGGGCTTTCTTTCAACTTTCTTTGGGCTTTCTGTGGGCTTTCTTTGGGCTTTCTTTGGGCTTTCTTTCCCCTTTCTTTGGGCTTTCTTTCCCCTTTCTTTGGGCTTTCTTTCCCCTTTCTTTGGGCTTTCTTTCCCCTTTCTTTGGGCTTTCTTTCCCATTTCTTTGGGCTTTCTTTGGGCTTTCTTTACCCTGTCTTTTGGCTTTCTTTGGGCTTTCTTTCCCCTTTCTTTCCCCTTTCTTTGGGCTTTCATTCCCCTTTCTTTCCCATTTCTTTGGGCTTTCTTTCCCCTTTCTTTCCCCTTTCTTTGGACTTTCTTTGGGCTTTCTTTCCCCTTTGTTTGGGCTTTCTTTCCCCTTTTATTCCCCTTTCTTTGGGTATCTTTCCCCCTTTTTTTCCCTTTCTTTGGGCTTTCTTTCCCCTTTCTTTGGGCTTTCTTTCCCCTTTCTTTGGGCTTTCTTTCCCCTTTCTTTGCGCTTTCTTTGGTCTTTCTTTCCCCATTCTTGGTGCTTTCTTTCCCCTTTCTTTGGACTTTCTTTCCCCTTTCTTTGGGCTTTCCTTCTCCTTTCTTTGGGCTTTCTTTCGGCTTTCTTTGGGCTTTCTTTGGGCTTTCTTTCCCCTTCCTTTGGGCTTGCTTTCCCCTTTCTTTGGGCTTGCTTTCCCCTTTCTTTGGGCTTTCTTTCCCCTTTCTTTCCCCTTTCTTTCCCCTTTCTTTCTCCTTTCTTTGGGCTTTATTTCCCCTTTCTTTGTGCTTTCTTTCCCCTTTCTTTGGGCTTTCATTCCCCTTTCTTTCCCATTTCTTTGGGCTTTCTTTCCCCTTTCTTTCCCCTTTCTTTGGACTTTCTTTGGGCTTTCTTTCCGATTTGTTTGGGATTTCTTTCCCCTTTTATTCCCCTTTCTTTGGGCTATCTTTCCCCCTTTTTTTCCCTTTCTTTGGGCTTTCTTTCCCCTTTCTTTCCCCTTTCCTTGGGCTTTCTTTCCCCTTTCTTTCCCCTTTCATTGGGCTTTCTTTCCACTTTCTTTCCCCTTTCTTTGGGCTTTCTTTCCCCTTTTCTTTGGGCTTTCTTTCCCCTTTCTTTGGGCTTTTTTTCCCCTTTCTTTGGGCTTTCTTTCCCCTTTCTTTGGTCTGTTCTTTCCCCTTTCTTTGGGCCTTCTTTCCCCTTTCTTTGGGCTTTCTTTGGGCTTTCTTTCCCCTTTCTTTGGTCTTTCTTTTCCCTTTCTTTGGGCTTTCTTTCCCCTTTCTTTGGGCTTTCTTTCCCCTTTCTTTGGGCTTTCTTTCCCCTTTCTTTGGGCTTTCTTTCCCCTTTCTTTGGGTTTTCTTTCCCATTTCTTTGGGCTTTCTTTGGGCTTTCTTTACCCTGTCTTTTGGCTTTCTTTGGGCTTTCTTTCCCCTTTCTTTCCCCTTTCTTTGGGCTTTCATTCCCCTTTCTTTCCCATTTCTTTGGGCTTTCTTTCCCCTTTCTTTCCCCTTTCTTTGGACTTTCTTTGGGCTTTCTTTCCCCTTTGTTTGGGCTTTCTTTCCCCTTTTATTCCCCTTTCTTTGGGCATCTTTCCCCTTTTTTTCCCTTTCTTTGGGCTTTCTTTCCCCTTTCTTTGGGCTTTCTTTCCCCTTTCTTTCCTCTTTCCTTGGGCTTTCTTTCCCCTCTCTTTGGGCTTTCTTTCCCCTTTCTTTCCCCTTTCTTTCCCCTTTCATTCCACTTTCTTTCCCCTTTCTTTCCCCTTTCTTTCCCCTTTCTTTGGGCTTTCTTTCCCATTTCTTTGGGCTTTCTTTGGGCTTTCTTTCCCCTTTCTTTGGGCTTTCTTTGGGCTTTCTTTCCCCTTTCTTTGGGCTTTCTTTCCCCTTTCTTTGGTCTGTTCTTTCCCCTTTCTTTGGGCTTTCTTTCCCCTTTCTTTCCCCTTTCTTTGGGCTTTCTTTGGGCTTTCTTTCCCCTTTCTTTGGGCTTTCTTTCCCCTTTCTTTGGGCTTTCTTTCCCCTTTCTTTAGGCTTCCTTTCCCCTTTCTTTGGGCTTTCTTTGGGTTTTCTTTGGGCTTTCTTTCCCCTTTCTTTGGGCTTTCTTTCGGCTTTCTTTCCCCTTTCTTTGGGCTTTCTTTCAACTTTCTTTGGGCTTTCTGTGGGCTTTCTTTGGGCTTTCTTTGGGCTTTCTTTCCCCTTTCTTTGGGCTTTCTTTCCCCTTTCTTTGGGCTTTCTTTCCCCTTTCTTTGGGCTTTCTTTCCCCTTTCTTTGGGCTTTCTTTCCCATTTCTTTGGGCTTTCTTTGGGCTTTCTTTACCCTGTCTTTTGGCTTTCTTTGGGCTTTCTTTCCCCTTTCTTTCCCCTTTCTTTGGGCTTTCATTCCCCTTTCTTTCCCATTTCTTTGGGCTTTCTTTCCCCTTTCTTTCCCCTTTCTTTGGACTTTCTTTGGGCTTTCTTTCCCCTTTGTTTGGGCTTTCTTTCCCCTTTTATTCCCCTTTCTTTGGGTATCTTTCCCCCTTTTTTTCCCTTTCTTTGGGCTTTCTTTCCCCTTTCTTTGGGCTTTCTTTCCCCTTTCTTTCCTCTTTCCTTGGGCTTTCTTTCCCCTCTCTTTGGGCTTTCTTTCCCCTTTCTTTCCCCTTTCTTTCCCCTTTCATTCCACTTTCTTTCCCCTTTCTTTCCCCTTTCTTTCCCCTTTCTTTGGGCTTTCTTTCCCCTTTCTTTGGGCTTTCTTTGGGCTTTCTTTCCCCTTTCTTTGGGTTTTCTTTGGGCTTTCTTTCCCCTTTCTTTGGGCTTTCTTTCCCCTTTCTTTGGTCTGTTCTTTCCCCTTTCTTTGGGCTTTCTTTCCCTTTCTTTCCCCTTTCTTTGGGCTTTCTTTGGGCTTTCTTTCCCCTTTCTTTGGTCTTTCTTTCCCCTTTCTTTGGGCTTTCTTTCCCCTTTCTTTGGGCTTTCTTTCCCCTTTCTTTGGGCTTTCTTTCCCCTTTCTTTCCCGTTTCTTTCCCCTTTCTTTCCCCTTTCTTTGGGGTTTCTTTCCCCTTTCTTTGGGCTTTCTTTGGGCTTTCTTTCCCCTTTCTTTGGGCTTTCTTTGGGCTTTCTTTCCCCTTTCTTTGGGCTTTCTTTGGGCTTTCTTTCCCCTTTGTTTGGGCTTTCTTTCCCCTTTCTTTGGGCTTTCTTTGTCCTTTCTTTGGGGTTTCTTTCCCCTTTCTTTGGGCTTTCTTTCCCTTTTCTTTGAGCTTTCTTTCCCCTTTCTTTGGTCTTTCTTTCCCCTTTCTTTGGGCTTTCTTTCCCCTTTCTTTCCCCTTTCTTTGGACTTTCTTTCCCCTTTCTTTGGGCTTTCTTTCTCCTTTCTTTGGGCTTTCTTTCGGCTTTCTTTGGGCTTTCTTTGGGCTTTCTTTCCCCTTCCTTTGGGCTTGCTTTCCCCTTTCTTTGGGCTTGCTTTCCACTTTCTTTGGGCTTTCTTTCCCCTTTCTTTCCCCTTTCTTTCCCTTTCTTTCTCCTTTCTTTGGGCTTTATTTCCCCTTTCTTTGTGCTTTCTTTGCCCTTTCTTTGGGCTTTCATTCCCCTTTCTTTCCCATTTCTTTGGGCTTTCTTTCCCCTTTCTTTTCCCTTTCTTTGGACTTTCTTTGGGCTTTCTTTCCGATTTGTTTGGGATTTCTTTCCCCTTTTATTCCCCTTTCTTTGGGCTATCTTTCCCCCTTTTTTTCCCTTTCTTTGGGCTTTCTTTCCCCTTTCTTCCCCTTTCCTTGGGCTTTCTTTCCCCTTTCTTTCCCCTTTCATTGGGCTTTCTTTCCACTTTCTTTCCCCTTTCTTTGGGCTTTCTTTCCCCTTTTCTTTGGGCTTTCTTTCCCCTTTCTTTGGGCTTTTTTTCCCCTTTCTTTGGGCTTTCTTTCCCCTTTCTTTGGTCTGTTCTTTCCCCTTTCTTTGGGCCTTCTTTCCCCTTTCTTTGGGCTTTCTTTGGGCTTTCTTTCCCCTTTCTTTGGTCTTTCTTTTCCCTTTCTTTGGGCTTTCTTTCCCCTTTCTTTGGGCTTTCTTTCCCCTTTCTTTGGGCTTTCTTTCCCCTTTCTTTGGGCTTTCTTTCCCCTTTCTTTGGGCTTTCTTTCCCATTTCTTTGGGCTTTCTTTGGGCTTTCTTTACCCTGTCTTTTGGCTTTCTTTGGGCTTTCTCTCCCCTTTCTTTCCCCTTTCTTTGGGCTTTCATTCCCTTTCTTTCCCATTTCTTTGGGCTTTCTTTCCCCTTTCTTTGGACTTTCTTTGGGCTTTCTTTCCCCTTTGTTTGGGCTTTCTTTCCCCTTTTATTCCCCTTTCTTTGGGTATCTTTCCCCCTTTTTTTCCCTTTCTTTGGGCTTTCTTTCCCCTTTCTTTGGGCTTTCTTTCCCCTTTCTTTCCTCTTTCCTTGGGCTTTCTTTCCCCTCTCTTTGGGCTTTCTTTCCCCTTTCTTTCCCCTTTCTTTCCCCTTTCATTCCACTTTCTTTCCCCTTTCTTTCCCCTTTCTTTCCCCTTTCTTTGGGCTTTCTTCCCCTTTCTTTGGGCTTTCTTTGGGCTTTCTTTCCCCTTTCTTTGGGCTTTCTTTGGGCTTTCTTTCCCCTTTCTTTGGGCTTTCTTTCCCCTTTCTTTGGTCTGTTCTTTCCCCTTTCTTTGGCTTTCTTTCCCCTTTCTTTCCCTTTCTTTGGGCTTTCTTTGGGCTTTCTTTCCCCTTTCTTTGGTCTTTCTTTCCCCTTTCTTTGGGCTTTCTTTCCCCTTTCTTTGGGCTTTCTTTCCCCTTTCTTTGGGCTTTCTTTCCCCTTTCTTTCCCCTTTCTTTCCCCTTTCTTTCCCCTTTCTTTCCCCTTTCTTTCCCTTTCTTTGGGGTTTCTTTCCCCTTTCTTTGGGCTTTCTTTGGGCTTTCTTTCCCCTTTCTTTGGGCTTTCTTTCCCCCTTCTTTGGGCTTTCTTTGGGCTTTCTTTCCCCTTTGTTTGGGCTTTCTTTCCCCTTTCTTTGGGCTTTCTTTGTCCTTTCTTTGGGGTTTCTTTCCCCTTTCTTTGGGCTTTCTTTCCCTTTTCTTTGAGCTTTCTTTCCCCTTTCTTTGGTCTTTCTTTCCCCTTTCTTTGGGCTTGCTGTCCCCTTTCTTTCCCCTTTCTTTGGGCTTTCTTTCCCCTTTCTTTGGGCTTTCTTTCCCCTTTCTTTGAGCTTTCTTTCCCCTTTCTTTGGGCTTTCTTTAGGCTTTCTTTCCCATTTCTATGGGCTTTCTATCGTCTTTCTTTGGGCTTTCTTTCCCCTTTCTTTGGGCTTTCTTTCCCCTTTCTTTGGGCTTTCTTTCCCCTTTCTTTGGGCTTTCTTTGGTCTTTCTTTCCCCATTCTTGGTGCTTTCTTTCCCCTTTCTTTGGACTTTCTTTCCCCTTTCTTTGGGCTTTCTTTCTCCTTTCTTTGGGCTTTCTTTCGGCTTTCTTTGGGCTTTCTTTGGGCTCTCTTTCCCCTTCCTTTGGGCTTGCTTTCCCCTTTCTTTGCGCTTGCTTTCCCCTTTCTTTGGGCTTTCTTTCCCCTTTCTTTCCCCTTTCTTTCTCCTTTCTTTGGGCTTTATTTCCCCTTTCTTTGTGCTTTCTTTCCCCTTTCTTTGGGCTTTCATTCCCCTTTCTTTCCCATTTCTTTGGGCTTTCTTTCCCCTTTCTTTCCCCTTTCTTTGGACTTTCTTTGGGCTTTCTTTCCGATTTGTTTGGGATTTCTTTCCCCTTTTATTCCCCTTTCTTTGGGCTATCTTTCCCCCTTTTTTTCCCTTTCTTTGGGCTTTCTTTCCCCTTTCTTTCCCCTTTCCTTGGGCTTTCTTTCCCCTTTCTTTCCCCTTTCATTGGGCTTTCTTTCCACTTTCTTTCCCCTTTCTTTGGGCTTTCTTTCCCCTTTTCTTTGGGCTTTCTTTCCCCTTTCTTTGGGCTTTTTTTCCCCTTTCTTTGGGCTTTCTTTCCCCTTTCTTTGGTCTGTTCTTTCCCCTTTCTTTGGGCCTTCTTTCCCCTTTCTTTGGGCTTTCTTTGGGCTTTCTTTCCCCTTTCTTTGGTCTTTCTTTTCCCTTTCTTTGGGCTTTCTTTCCCCTTTCTTTGGGCTTTCTTTCCCCTTTCTTTGGGCTTTCTTTCCCCTTTCTTTCCCCTTTCTTTCCCCTTTCTTTGGGGTTTCTTTCCCCTTTCTTTGGGGTTTCTTTGGGCTTTCTTTCCCCTTTCTTTGGGCTTTATTTTGGCTTTCTTTCCCATTTCTTTAGGCTTTCTTTGGGCTTTCTTTCCCCTTTCTTTGGGCTTTCTTTCCCCTTTCTTTGGGCTTTCTTTCTCCTTTCTTTGAGCTTTCTTTCCCCTTTCTTTGGTCTTTCCTTCCCCTTGCTTTGGGCTTTCTTTCCCCTTTTCTTTGGGCTTTCTTTGGGCTTTCTTTCCCCTCTCTTTGGGCTTTCTTTGGGCTTTCTTTCCCATTTCTTTGGGCTTTCTTTCCCCTTTCTTTGGGATTTCTTTCCCTTTCTTTGGGCTTTCTTTGGGCTTTCTTTGGGCTTTCTTTCCCCTTTCTTTGGGCTTTCTTTGGGTTTTCTTTCACCTTTCTTTGGGCTTTCTTTCAACTTTCTTTGGGCTTTCTGTGGGCTTTCTTTGGGCTTTCTTTGGGCTTTCTTTCCCCTTTCTTTGGGCTTTCTTTCCCCTTTCTTTGGGCTTTCATTCCCCTTTCTTTGGGCTTTCTTTCCCATTTCTTTGGGCTTTCTTTGGGCTTTCTTTACCCTGTCTTTGGGCTTTCTTTGGGCTTTCTTTCCCCTTTCTTTCCCCTTTCTTTGGGCTTTCATTCCACTTTCTTTGGGCTTTCCTTCCCCTTCTTTGGGCTTTCTTTCCCCTTTCTTTGGGCTTTCTTTCCCCTTTCTTTCCCCTTTCTTTCCCCTTTCTTTGGGGTTTCTTTCCCCTTTCTTTGGGCTTTCATTCCCCTTTCTTTCCCATTTCTTTTTGCTTTCTTTCCCCTTTCTTTCCCCTTTCTTTGGACTTTCTTTGGGCTTTCTTTCCGATTTGTTTGGGATTTCTTTCCCCTTTTATTCCCCTTTCTTTGGGCTATCTTTCCCCCTTTTTTTCCCTTTCTATGGGCTTTCTTTCCCCTTTCTTTCCCTTTCCTTGGGCTTTCTTTCCCCTTTCTTTCCCCTTTCATTGGGCTTTCTTTCCACTTTCTTTCCCCTTTCTTTGGGCTTTCTTTCCCCTTTTCTTTGGGCTTTCTTTCCCCTTTCTTTGGGCTTTTTTTCCCCTTTCTTTGGGCTTTCTTTCCCCTTTCTTTGGTCTGTTCTTTCCCCTTTCTTTGGGCCTTCTTTCCCCTTTCTTTCCCCTTTCTTTGCGCTTTCTTTGGGCTTTCTTTCCCCTTTCTTTGGTCTTTCTTTTCCCTTTCTTTGGGCTTTCTTTCCCCTTTCTTTGGGCTTTCTTTCCCCTTTCTTTGGGCTTTCTTTCCCCTTTCTTTCCCCTTTCTTTCCCCTTTCTTTGGGGTTTCTTTCCCCTTTCTTTGGGGTTTCTTTGGGCTTTCTTTCCCCTTTCTTTGGGCTTTATTTGGGCTTTCTTTCCCATTTCTTTAGGCTTTCTTTGGGCTTTCTTTCCCCTTTCTTTGGGCTTTCTTTCCCCTTTCTTTGGGCTTTCTTTCTCCTTTCTTTGAGCTTTCTTTCCCCTTTCTTTGGTCTTTCCTTCCCCTTTCTTTGGGCTTTCTTTCCCCTTTCTTTGGGCTTTCTTTGGGCTTTCTTTCCCCTCTCTTTGGGCTTTCTTTGGGCTTTCTTTCCCCTTTCTTTGGGCTTTCTTTCCCCTTTCTTTGGGCTTTCTTTCCCCTTTCTTTGGGCTTTCTTTGGGCTTTCTTTCCTCTTTCTTTGGGCTTTCTTTGGGTTTTCTTTCACCTTTCTTTGGGCTTTCTTTCAACTTTCTTTGGGCTTTCTGTGGGCTTTCCTTGGGCTTTCTTTGGGCTTTCTTTCCCCTTTCTTTGGGCTTTCTTTCCCCTTTCTTTGGGCTTTCTTTCCCCTTTCTTTGGGCTTTCTTTCCCATTTCTTTGGGCTTTCTTTGGGCTTTCTTTACCCTGTCTTTGGGCTTTCTTTGGGCTTTCTTTCCCCTTTCTTTCCCCTTTCTTTGGGCTTTCATTCCACTTTCTTTCCCATTTCTTTGGGCTTTCTTTCCCCTTTCTTTCCCCTTTCTTTGGACTTTCTTTGGGCTTTCTTTCCCCTTTGTTTGGGCTTTCTTTCCCCTTTTTTCTCCTTACTTTGGGCTATCTTTCCCCCTTTTTTTCCCTTTCTTTGGGCTTTCTTTCCCCTTTCTTTCCCCTTTCTTTGGGCTTTCTTTCCCCTTTCTTTCCCCTTTCTTTGGGCTTTCTTTCCCCTTTCTTTGGGCTTTCTTTGGGCTTTCTTTCCCCTTTCTTTGGGCTTTCTTTGGGCTTTCTTTCCCCTTTCTTTGGGCTTTCTTTCCCCTATTCTTTTTGCTTTCTTTCCCCTTTCTTTGGGCTTTCTTTCCCCTTTCTTTGTGCCTTCTTTCCCATTTCTTTGAGCTTTCTTTGGGTTTTCTTTCCCATTTCTTTGGACTTTCTTTGGGCTTTCTTTCCCCTTTCTTTGGGCTTTCTTTCCCCTTTCTTTGGGCTTTCTTTCTCCTTTCTTTGGGCTTTCTTTCCCCTTTCTTTCCCATTTCTTTCCACTTTCTTTGGGCTTTCTTTGGGCTTTCTTTCCCCTTTCTTTGGGCTTTCTTTCCCCTTTCTTTGGGCCTTCTTTCCCCTTTCTTTGGGCTTTCTTTCCCCTTTCTTTGGGCTTTCTTTCCCCTTTCTTTGGGCTTTCTTTCCCCTTTCTTTGGGCTTTCTTTCCCCTTTCTTTGGGCTTTCTCTCTCCTTTCTTTGGGCTTTCTTTCTCCTTTCTTTGGGCTTTCTTTGGGCTTTCTTTCCCCTTTCTTTGGGCTTTCTTTGGGCTTTCTTTCCCCTTTCTTTGGGCTTTCTTTCTCCTTTCTTTGGGCTTTCTTTCCCCTTTCTTTGGGCTTTCTTTGGGCTTTCTTTCCCCTTTCTTTGGGCTTTCTTTCCCCTTTCTTTGGGCTTTC